>NW_027396800.1:484073-658718 GCF_047715825.1 Aspergillus stella-maris
GGCCCCCTCGAAAATTACCTATGATTGTTACCAGACAGGATTCACAGGAACGATCCAGAAACACCGAATGTCGAAACCCGAGCCTCTTCTCGCTGCTTATTGCACAATTAATTCCCGGGGCTGAGTATCTGGCGGGGTTTCGCTTCGACTCTCGACTCTCGAGGCTTTAGTCTGGCCCCCGTAAGCTGACGTTATCGTCACTGGATTGTAGTACGGTTTACGACAATTATTACTCTGTCAGTGTTCTGTCTACGCTGTATTTTGTGACTTTGTCCAGGTCCGGTCCTCTGTAGTAGAACCTTCGGATCAGCACAGCAAAACAATTGCCGTGGGCGGAGAGCAAAGCGCACGTTGTTAGACAAGCCAATCCCAGTGGATCCGACCATGGCCCATCCGCCAGAATTCTGCCGCGGGGACAATGGAAATTAGCCCGCCAAAAAATCTCCCAGGTTAGGTCCGATAGTTTAGCTCTCCAACGACTCCAAATCCAGCACCGAAAACACCACACTACGTAATCACGTCCAGTGTATCCCATTTCAACCACAAAAATGTCCAAATTCGGCACATTGGTAATGGGCCCTGCCGGCGCAGGGAAAACAACCTTCTGCAACGCCCTCATCCAACACCTCCAAACCACCCGCCGCAGCTGCTTCTACGTGAACCTCGACCCCGCAGCCGAATCCTTCGCGTACGAGCCAGACCTCGACATCCGCGAACTCATCACGCTGGAAGATGTAATGGAAGAATTGGGGCTCGGCCCCAATGGCGGCCTAATTTACTGCTTCGAGTTCCTGCTTCAGAACCTGGACTTTCTATCGGAGGCGCTGGATCCGCTCTCGGAGGAATACCTCATTATCTTTGATATGCCCGGGCAGATTGAGCTGTATACGCATGTTCCGCTTTTGCCGTCGCTCGTGCAGTTTTTGTCTAGGGCTGGGCCGCTGAATATTAACCTCTGCGCGGCGTATTTGCTTGAGAGTACGTTTGTCGTTGACAAGGCGAAGTTTTTCGCGGGGACGCTGAGTGCCATGTCTGCTATGTTGATGCTTGAAATCCCGCATGTCAATATCCTTACAAAGATGGACCAAGTGCGCGATATGGTTTCGCGGAGGGAATTGAAGCGCTTTACGAGAGTCGACGTACAACTACTCCAAGACAGCAACGACGCCAACGCCAGTGCCGATCCCGAAGACCTCAGTGCGAACCCCATGTCCAAGGAGTCGCTTATGAGCGGCGGATCGTTCGACAGATTGAACCGCGCGGTCGCGCAGCTCATTGACGACTTCAGTATGGTGTCCTTCCTGCAACTTGAGGCCGGCGACGAGGACAGTGTCTCTGCGGTGCTGAGCCATATCGACGATGCGATTCAGTACCATGAGGCGCAGGAGCCGAGGGAGCCGAATGATACACAGGAAGTTGATTTCGAAGCTGATTGAATGGTCTAAAGCCTGCAAAAATGATGAGAGTTGCGATACAAGAGCCTTATGAATACCCCGCGGCTTGATGAATAGCCCGACGGCTCTGGACCGTCGTCCGAGGGGCTTACAGCTATATACGCGCCGGGCGCACTATGAAGGACGACTTGTGGTTATCCTCTGCCTACAACCTACAGAAGAGGGCATTCTGGCGGTACCGGCTGCGAGCAAAAATTGCCCGATCTACTGAGGAGACCTGCTCCATAGAATACATTGGGAGATGGAGATCTCAAATAAACATGCTTGTACCATTATCATGACCACTTTTATGAATATGAATCATCTATCCACGCTTTGCTCATAACAAACATCCCGAACCCAACAAGAGAACGTAAAGCGACATAAACAGCATCAAGCATAATAGTCACCCAATATTACCCAAAGAGCGTCTCAACCAAACGCCGAAGACATAATCCTCATGTTCTTTTCGAACCAGCATCACAGCTTCAAAGAATGCTCAGCTCATAACCAACACCCTGAAAGTAGGACTCATAACTCCCTCCTCCCATCAGCCTTAGCAGCATGCTCCTCAAGCTGCCTCCCAAACGTCTCCAACATGCCAACGAGGAAGTTAAACACGAACCCAAGGTCACGCGCAACCTTCTCCCACCCAGCCTGATACATATAAATCCCCAATGAGAAAACAGTCGCCCACCAAGCCAGTCTAAACGTCAACCAGACCCAAAACATCACCGCGCGCCTCGTATAATCCAATACCTTGAACGAGATGAAGAGCACGAAGATAAGGACCAGCACGGACGCAAGGTCTGGCATTGACGCGAGGAGGTGCGCTAGTGGCTGTACGATGTAGGGGTCTAGATATGTTGTTCGCAGATGCGAGAGGGATGGGTCGAGGTAGGATTCTCGGATGTGTGCGATTGAGGGCGACAGGATGGTGCTGTGGATGTGCTGCATGTTGTGGGCTAGGGGGGAGGAGGCGAAGGTTTGGATTGCGGGGTGGGAGAGGAAGTTTTGGACGTATTCTGCTTCGGGATTCCGGTTAGAGGGTGTACGGGGTTGGGAAAGGGAAGCTTTGAGGAGCTTGCCTGGGAGGTTGTCCATGGTGATATGGATGGATGTTGGTTGGTTGGTTGATAAGAGCGCGATACGGGTTCGCGAAGACCGGTACAGTGGAAGAAGGAAAGTTTGGTTGGGCAAGAGATGACAAAGATGAATGCGAATGAGAACCTGGTTTTCTAGAAGACTTCAACCAAGGGGGTTTATATACTAGAGATAGTGGAATTCACAATGTTTTGGAGTCGGGCCAGAGTAGGAATAGCGGGAGGTCCCAGTGAAATGACACTGTCGCCAGGCTATCGGACAACAAACAGTGCAAACTGAGATCAGCACGGGCCCGCCCGCCACAAGCCCTCCTTCCTTTTTGGGTTCTATACCTAGGTCTAGATTTATTTTTCTGTAGTTCTTTAGCTCATCTTCACCATAAGACTTGTTTTTAAAAGACTTTTTGTTTGTTAATGTTGAGCTACGCTTATGCACTCTTTGTCGACGATCATGAATATCAGTCTAAGCTCCTCCATGACGGAACTTGTTCGTTTGTCCAGCAGCCATGACTGCAGTCAGAAGCTGCTCTACCGGATATCTCTTTGTTCGACTCTTACTGAAACATGCTACTGTTTTTGATGATGATAGAATTGAGCTTTCTTTCATTAATAAGAACACGTGCATTGCAAAGAGAGATACCCCTTATAGCGTTAGATAACTGAGCTAACACCAGCTCGATATTGACTAATACACTACAAACCAGACGTCAAGTATAGCTACCTACTTTCTGGCACCAAGGAAGTTTTTTCATGTACAGTCCGTTTCAAGGAACCGCTATCAGTATAATATGAGCTCCTTATCAAGACAGCAGAATTACAACCGCTTCGGCCATGACCCGACCATGGCCGTGATCCTGGATATTTCAGAAATCAGGCTCTTTCTCCAGCAAAACACTCTAGAGACCTCTAGGAAGAATGACATCATGTGATTTCTGCGTCTATCAGCCTCCTATCCATAATAGATATATGACAAATCGACCACGGCCGTGCCGTTCCATCTTCATACTGTCTTTCGTGTCAGAATCGGGCTTTGTGGTCTCTACACCTTGTCACAGTGGTCACAGCGTTTTGTCAAGGGCGGCGGCGCGGTTGTGAGTGGGACTAAACTCGAGAAATCTTTCGGTCATGGCTTACAGGACTGCTTTTCTGTCGAGAAACTCTATACTGCACTATGAACACCTTTCCGACCAAGGTCGAGGATCGGGGCTGGAGTAGGAGCCGGTGGACGTGGAGGTCACGGGACATCTGGGCGCAATCTGTACTCCCTTTGGTGTTTTAGATGGGATGCATGGTTCTTGGATTCGAAACCGCAGAAACAGCATCTCTCCGTCGCCGGTGCGGACAACCAGGTGAAGGCCGCCGAGGTCTTCGAGGAGACGGCAGCTAGCAAACCAGAAGAGAGAAAAAGTGTCAGTGAGGCGTCTGAGACTCTCGAAGAGCCATGCCGCGAAGTGCAAACTGTCTTATGCGCAGATCTAGCTTGGCGGCTGCTGCATTCTTTCCCGCAGTAGAAGCAGCTCTCAGCAGTAAGTGCTAGTCCAAGCGACGTTTATAGAGCCCTGGTAAACAGCGGCGAGTGCTGCTTGCCAGAGTCCGTAGGGACGAGGGGCACCGGTGAGGGGGGCACTAGTCCTGTCAGACGTATCGAGGCGAGGTGCGCTTCGACCTCCGGCTCTGTCCGGGGCGCAGGAAGTGTGCCACGAACTGCTCTGCAATATGATTCCATATGATAATTAAGTGTCTGTGTGCTGGTGAACTTCAGCCCGAATGCGCTGCATTCGACCGGAGCATCTTCTTGCGAGACAGCCAATGCCTCCTGCATAGCGCCCCAGAACTGGGGGATGCGATTGCGTCTGTCTAGCGCTTTTGTAACCGGATTAACAGACATTCCTACTGAGGAAGGCTGCAACATACCCTGCAGGCTTGTAGAGAGCTTAACGCTCCCGCTGTCTTCTTTCCTTTTGGTGATCAAGTCAATGTGTGCTCGATTATATCTCAGGGACTCAGCAAGGCCAGTCTCAGACGGGAGCGATCCGGATCTGCATTATGGTAAGACGACCATTTGCGGCGGAGGCTGCACCTTCTCCATCAGCGGACGGCTTCGTTCCTTCCAAAATCGAGGGCACCGTTGATGTATTAAGGGCAGGTGCGACCGCCGTCCATGGTCGTTCCTTGCTTCCTTGTCGTCCGCCGGACAACTTCGCTCCTTCCCGTCGACGATTATGGATGATGAGTGAGAATACTCTGTTTGGTACGGTGCTCTCGACCATGAGCCGATAGAGTGATGAAGATGCCTGGCAGCAGCGGGGATTTCTCGAAGTCCGATACAAGAGAGGTACTTCCATCCAGCCACCAGATTCTTTATCTTCTCGTCTGAAAGTCGGGGCTGTCTTGACCCTTTCGCGAGTAGCCTCGGTAGGCTCAACCTCGATGTCAGTGATATGGAGGTAAGTTGTATTAGCATCCTGATCGACAGTATTATTGACAGGGAAGAAAAGAGAAGAAGAGGAGAAGAGGAATGTCAGACTGCACGTGATTCTTCGCTCACTTTGCCTAGGTCCGTGAGAGTCAGTTCTCGTGCAGACAGTAAAGTTATTCTGTCCCTTAATGAGAGTTCCTTTCGAATGACAAAATGCTAATATCGGGGTCAGTCCGCCGAAGCCTTCCCCAGGGCCCGCCGGCCCGGCCGGGTGATGTTAGGAAAGGGAGTGGCTAAGGTCAACCCAAAGGATCATAATTCATGGTTCATAGACACAAGAGATAACAGGAACAAAAGGAATCGGTATCGACATGCAATCAGAAAGTCATGACCAAGTACAATCTCTCGCTTCCCACCCAGATTATCCTCATCAACAACAACAAGTCAAACAATCAAAACAGCACTCGCACGTCTCACCGCAAAGCCAGCAGCAGAATATCGTTGCGAGACAAGTTGCCAGGCACCCTCTTTCTTTCTTCTCTTCTTGCACGACTATTTGCTGCGGTGGTGGTTGTTGGTATTGCATCTATCGTCAATATTGAAGAGTTAGTATGTGCTTGACTGGAAATGACTGATATCGCTGAGTTACAGGAGCAGGGTAGGGTAACGAACGGGAGGGCCCTGAGGCGGGTATCCACTAAAGTGAGTATAAGTTAGCGATTCAGTTCTTGGATTCTTCTTGGAGTTAGGGCGCCGGGAAGCACATACTAAGGAGGATGTTGCTCGTAAGGAGGTTGTTGGTAAGACATTTTCTGTTCTGATTCTTCTTCTCACGGAGTTATAGTGGAACGATGTATTACCACAAGAATATCGGCAGCGAATACCAATTCGATAGACAGGCACAGTAAGTAAGTAGATCAACTCAAACTTATATAAACTAAAACAGCCATCCAAATCAGCACGACAGGCAGCAACATTAAAAATATTAATAGCAAACAGCAAACACTACTACGGTCTGCACTAAGCGCCATGCATTATCTCCAAGCCCCTTTGGTCCTGGGCGCACAAGCGCTGCCAATCTAAGCAAAAACCACCCAATGAGATACCGTCTTGGGGGTGTGAAAGAAGCATCCTTGTGATCGGGCTAGTCAGATTGGTTGACACGTTTTCTTTCCTGCCAGTTGCAGTTGCGAGTTGCGAGTCTTGCGAAGTCCTACAGGGCTGAGTAGTCTAGGTAGTTAGGTAGTATGCAGATTGCACGCGCCACGGTGGGACTGTGTTTAAGGCTGAGCTCCAGCGCAGCGCTTAGGGTTGGACTTTTATAGGTTGGTTTGGGAGGTACCTAGTATGGACCACAACAGATCACAGTGGCTCATCACTCATCAGACTTTGATCTAGGGCTAAGTAGACTATGAGCTATGAACAGAGCAGAGTACGGAGAATTGTCTAAGTAGCTGCCTCCAAGACGACAGGAACATGAAGCAGCCTAGACAGCTACTGTTAGTCGTCGTAAGTCTCCTCGTACTCCTCTTCATACTCCTCTCTTGCCTCTTCAAGCGCCTCCTCTTCACTACTTGACGCGTCCGAGTCCTGTGCTGCAAGTTGGGCCTCTTGGTATTCTTGCTGGGCTTCGAGGACGCTCTCGCGGTCGCTTTGGGAGACGGAGTCGCCGTCGGCCGTCTCATCCGGTGGTAGACCCATTGGCGGGGGAGCAGTGGCTGAGGGTGCACCGGCGGCAGCGGCGGCTCTTTCTTCGTCTGAGTCGTCGGCTAAAGAGGGAACTCGTCAGAAGACATCCTTAATAGAAACTGGGTAAATGTAGGTAGGTAGGAAGAGAAAACTCACCAAGCGCATGCCCAATCAACGCACCACCAACAGCACCAACAGCCAACCCGCCCGCCCCAGCCATCATCATCTTCTTCTTATCATCCTTATCCTTATCCTTATCCTTATACTCCCCGGATCTCTCCCCCTCATATCCATACCCACCCTGTCCCTGCCCATGGGAATAATCACCATACCCACCGACACCAGGAGGCGGTCCATGCGCGGGGTACGGGTTCGGGTTATAGCTCTGCCCCTGCGCATACGGGTCCCCTCCATGAGATGGGTAAGCGCCTCCATACTGCGGGACCTGAGGAGCGCCGTACTGCCCGTATGGTGCTGTGTGAGCGGGTGGTTCCCACCGGGATATACCGGTCGCTTGCTCGATGTAGTACCAGCGGCCGCTGGCTTGGTCGAATTGGGCTGTCCAGCCGGGGGGAAGGGGAGAGCCGCCGGAGGGGTTGTGGTTGTATTGGGGTTGGGGTGGTTGGGGTTGAGGTGGGTAGCCGCCCTGGGAGTAAGGGTCTGAATGGGGAGGGGCCCCGTAGTTGGGATCATAGCCTAGGCACAGGTGTTAGTTGCAGTACCCCGTACTCCGTCCATAGATCATGATTTGTGAAGATTGGCAGGTGGCATTCCAGGCAGCCACATTGTAGGAGCCGCAAGGAGGGGAGATCTGATTTGGTTTGACGAAACTTACCACGGTGGCTGTCCCCTTCGCTATGCTTCTCTTCCTTCTCTTTGTCCTTGTCGTCTGTCAAGGAAGCCTTGAGCTCCTTGAACTCCTTGGTTAGACTCTTGAGAAACGACATCTTCCTTTCTGAGCCTCGTATAATTTATCGTATGTGTAAAGAAGATGGACCCTGAGACTGAGCCACGTCTACTTATACCCCCAACAGTGGATAAACACTAAAATCTCCAGGAAAAGAGGGGTTAGGGTCCCTCTTGCGCCACATCAGTAAACTGTGGCACGACCTCTGACTCTGAGTCTGACATGATTCCACTGTGTCTGTGTCTGTGTTTGTGGTGGGGGGGAGCAGAATGTTGCTGCCTGCTTGGACACATCTGATGGCCAAATCAGGGCAGGCAGCGAAGTGGAGAGGTGTCCAGGACCATGCAAGGGTGTGACGTTTTCTTTGTGGTAATTGGTTGGTTGGAGAGTGGTTCGGGGCGGTCCTTGAGTTTCTGTTCTTTTTGGCTGTCAAAGGCTGAAGGCTCAAAGCTCTTTCAGTTGTTGTTGTTGGAGGCACCTGGTCCGGTCCTGCAGCCTTACTTTGCCTTACGCCCTGTAGGGCTTCTCCAATTCTCCATCTCCAATTCGGCTGCTTTGCTCTCTTTGCAGTCTGCACTACTGGTACCGTTTGCAACCGTGATTTGAGAATTCGGTCTCGATAGAGATATGTTTTCTTCAAATTCTTTGCTCCTCTTCAAACTCGCCCTCCTCGCCATCCACTTCCCACTCCGACATGCATTCCCGCTAAACTCCGATGCATTCTCCATCGCCGAAGAACAACCCAGCACCTCCGACCCAGAACTATGGATAAACCTAGGTGTCGCGGTCGCACTGGTGTTGATTGGTGGTGTTTTTGCCGGATTGACAATTGCGTGCGTCTTCTACATTCTTTCAATCTACCTACCTATATGATTAGCGGCATGTTACTAACAATACCCTGACAGCCTCATGGGCCAAGACGCAGTCCACCTCCAAGTCCTCGCTACATCAAGCGAAGGCCCCGAACAGCGGTACGCCAAAACAGTCCTGAACCTCATCCACAAGGGCAAGCACTGGGTACTCGTCACCCTGCTGCTTGGCAATGTCGTCGTGAACGAGAGTCTACCGATTGTACTTGACAAGACGCTCGGTGGAGGATGGCCTGCTATTCTAGGGAGTACAGTACTTATCGGTAAGCCTCCCCAAAATTCCCGTCCTTGCGTCTATAATTAAAGAGAGTACTGATCTTGTGTGCAGTTATCTTCGGCGAAGTCATCCCCCAATCCGTCTGCGTGCGCTACGGCCTGCCCATAGGCGCATACCTGTCCCCCGTCGTGCAACTCCTAATGTACATCTTCGCGCCCGCTGCCTGGCCAACAGCAAAATTGCTCGACTGGCTATTAGGCGAAAACCACGGTACCGTCTATAAAAAGGCCGGATTGAAGACCCTAGTCACGCTCCACAAAAGCCTAGGCTCTCAACCAGCCGAACGCCTAAACGAAGACGAAGTCACTATTATAACAGCGGTACTAGACCTCAAGGCGAAATCCGTGGCCAGTATAATGACGCCAATGGACCACGTCTTTACAGTTGGTACTGATAAAGTCCTCGATGAGCGAACCATGGAGCGCATTCTATCAGCGGGGTTTAGTCGGATACCAGTTCACAGACCACAGAACGAGAAGGACTTCGTGGGCATGTTGCTCGTTAAAACGCTTATAACGTATGATCCCGAGGATGGGAAGAAGGTGGGTGAATTCACGCTCGCTACATTGCCGGAGACGGGACCTGAGACGAGTTGCTTGGATATCCTGAATTACTTTCAGGAGGGACACTCGCATATGGCGCTTGTTTCGGAGGATCCGGGTGGTGATGGTGGCGCGGTGGGTGTTGTTACCCTTGAGGATGTGGTTGAGGAGTTGATTGGGGAGTATGTGTCCGCCCACATTCCTACCTACCACCTTTACTTTACTTTTTGCGAGACTGACAATGCCTTCTTTCTTTGCAGGGAAATCATCGACGAAAGCGACATAACAGAATCAAACACCCCCAAACCACAATCCCAACAGGCCTCCGCGGTCCCCAGTAACAGGACCTTGCGACGGGCATCCACAGCGCCTGATATGAGTGCTATTACGCCTGAGCAAAGGCACCACCTAGACCACCTTGCGCCGTCGAATTTGGCAAGGAAGCCGAAACAGACACGGTTCCCGTTTGTACGGATTAAGATTGTTGATGAGAATGGGCTACAAGGGGATGGTGCTGGTGCTACGGATGGGAATGGGGATGGGAGAAAAGGGAGTACTGTTGAGGGCGCCGATGAGAATACGCCTTTGTTGCGATGATTGGCGTTGGCCTAGCTTAGGTTATGCTATGTAAATAAAGTGGGATTATGTATGTATACGGTCATCTCAAAGAACGTACGGGGTCATGTACAGCAACAAATAAGGATTGGATCCTTGGAACTCACTGGTTGCTGGCTCAGTACCATACCTACCATACCTAGGTAGACTCATCTATGCTCTGTTACCCACTCCGTCTTTCTTTAGGACATGAACAACTCCGCTGCCGCCCTCGCCGCAACAAACTCAGGATTCTCACTCAATGTCTTAACAGTATCAACGCCATTCCGATGCAGAACCCAGGCGACGATACCCTGCACCTGTCCATCTCTAAGCAACCCTCCCTCCCCCGTAAAGAGAACGACCATATCCTTCGGAAACACAGCCGGATATTCGAGCCGCAGAAAACTAGTCAGGTGTGTCTCGAACCTCTCTAGATACTTATCACCATCCGACTAACGGCCCAAATTCCAGAATGCTCTGCTTCGTGCATCCTGGGTGGTGTCACTCTTCGTGGCTTTGAGTGCGTTGACGCTGACGATTATTGTGTTGGATGTGACTTCGACGTGGAGGATATCAACTTCTGGCGGTTTTCTCGTCTCGTTCCGACCCTTCTCTTTCGTTGCATGCCGATTGCAAAGATCGCGTCCGTACCCTGCATATGCAGCAACCAAGGTACTTGGTTGAACTTGAACCAGACTCTGTCCATTTTGAACACGAATACCCAGATACGACGCTGCATCGAGAATATCCTCTCCGTAGAGGGCCGGAAGGGCTGGGTGCAATATTACCACCAGGCTCCGGGTACCCATCTGCTTCTGCTTTCCCTCTCTGGCTGGCGGATAGAGTCCGATAAGCAATTCAAGCATCTCAGAGAGTATCTTCACATCGGATGAAGCATGGGGTCCTAGGCTGCGTCTGATAGCCCGGGAAGATGTGCGGAGGAGCTCGGATAGCATTTCTTGACTTGATGAATAGGGAGGTCTTTTGGGAGGCGCAAATTAGCATCTTCCTTGGTTGCCGGCTTGGTTGCTTGCTATTGATTCTTGGGGCTAGGACTGCCAATACTTACGCAAGACGCATCTCCTCCTGTGACGAGAGACGCCGCATCATGTCTTCATACCGGCCATCCCCATCGACACGGCCAAGATCTTCAAATGTACCATCAGGATGGCGAATAGATATTGTTCTTGTCCGCGATTAACACAACTCACAACACGAATCATTATCAATAACATTGGAAAGGGAAAAAAAAACGCATACCCAAATGTAGCCGTGAGTGCAATCCCCATAGCATGGACGGTCAAGTCTTCTTCTTCGCCTTCTCCCATACTTGTTCGTGCATGTTGACTCCTCGCTACCTTGGTAAGACTTTACAGCCAGAAGAGGAGATAGGCGGTGCTCAGCGCCAGGAGCAGCGTAGTCAGGAAGACAACCATGGACATCTCACTTCAGTCTTCGTGGGTTGTACCTATATTCTGGAAGCGACCTCGAACCGCCGGCATCTTAATAAGTAGTAAGTATGCATCGAGGATTCGAGACTGAGGCGATGCAGGATAGGATCATGAGAACCGGACGGGAAGGCACAGATCTTTCCCTAAGAAGCTTGATTCTGCGCCGCGAGGCTACCAGCGCGGCGCATCGCGCATCTTACAACTCACCTTACTCTTAGTTTAAGATCCGCTATTTTCATCCAATGGAGTAATGCTGGTGGCTGATGACAGTTCGAGGGAGGCTGTGTGATGGGCGCCAATGTGTAGGTGCCTGATCTTGGCTTCAAGCCTATGTCGATCATGGCGGTATGAGTTGTACTGTATGCTGTTGCGCTTGAATATGATGGATCTAGTATAGATAGGGCTTAGATCTGAGGCGAATCATGCAGAGTAGAGTCGGCAAGGTGTTCGGGTGGGAAGGGCGTTTGTAGGCAAGTAGCCATGTTCTTTGGTAGGGTTGTAGGACATACATTTCAGCCAGTAGTTGAAATGCTGCGGTTGTCATGCCGTAGTTCCTGTATGATAGCTTCAAGACGCTCATAGGGTATATCAAGTCTGATAGCCGTAGCTATTGGAAAGCATCTTGGCAGACGATGAGAGTGGTGGTGGTGATGATGATAGTATAGAAACGACGCTAAACCGCAATTGACCACACGGTCCGAGCTCGAGCACAGGCACAGCTTCAACTTTATCCCGTGCCCTTCCCGCTCCGCAAGACTTCAGTGGAAGTGCCAACAATCTCCGCACCATTGAACACCCGACTCTAAGGACACATACGCTATCTAGAGCTCGCTTCAAGATAATCTATCTCTGGACAAATTTCCAAATCATCAGCAAGCGTCCGACTCGGTCGGTCAAAAAACCACCACCATGCCTCCCGCCAACACCCCCGCCTCAAACTCCGAAGAAGTCCCCGCCAACGCAGGTAAATATCTACTCTACCCTACAAACAACCCCCGGCCTTCTCCGCTTCTTGAAGGAACCCAGTACTGATATGGCTGTTAATTAGTAAACATAAACTCCCTCTCCAGCCAACAACTCCGCGCCCTGCAAACCCGTTTATCCACCGAACTCGAGCACCTAACGACCAGCCACACCAAGCTACGCGCAGCCCAAACACGCTTCCGCGACTGCGTGCGCAGCATAAACGATGGTGTTGTCGGAAATTCAAAGAAGGGGACTGAAGGGAGGGACGAGATTCTGGTTCCCCTGACGTCTTCTCTTTATGTTAAGGGGAAGTTAACGGATCGGGAGAAGGTGCTTGTTGATGTTGGCACGGGGTATTTCGTTGAGAAGGTTAGTATTTCTATACTTCTCTATTTCCCCAGGATAAAGATAATTGGGTGGTTGCTGATGTGTATTTGCAGACTGCGGCGAAGGCGGTCGAGTTCTACGAGGCTAAGGTGAAGGAGTTGGATACAAACCTTGCAGAGTTGGAGAAGCATGTTTCGACTAAGAGTCAGCAACAGAGACTGTTTGAAGAGGGTGAGTTAAAACCAATTCATTGCGAAGAAGCAAAACTAACGAATCGCAGCATTGAGGCAAAAGTTGATGAGCGAGGCGACTACGTCGTCGGCTCAGGCTGCTGCAGCTGGCTGAGTGTACACAGGCATGAAATGAAATAACAAGCAGCAAAATCGTGAAAAGGATGACAGCAGGAAATGGCTTGGATGTAAATATGCGATTAGTCTTCGACGAGCAACAGCTGGTAGCTCACCCGACAACAAATCAACCTTTCTCGGCAATGCTTGGACACTTTCCAGCTGCTTAAAACAACGTTCCGAGATCCTCTTTCAGTATAAAATCTGGGTTTTGCGCAGGGTATTTGGGCTCGGCGGTCGGGGTTTCGGCTGGCTTCGACGCGCTGACATCCGCATCCGTGTCTTCTGGTTGTGTGCGTGTTGGACCAAGAAGCTCCGCCACTTGCTTGACTCGGTCTATAAAATCCCAGAACCCCTTCGTTTGGTCCTTGGCCGCAGGTGAAGATGGATTTCCTTCGGTAGGGAAAAAAGTAGCAATATTCGGTGCGTACTTTGCTGAATGTCCGACTGGAAGGTTTGCATGTTCTCCGAGGAGGTTGTCCCATTCTGCGCTCCAAATCGACGCCCCCCAGATCGTATATGGAACGTCCGATATAGATCCGGTCATCATGAGCCCAGTCTTGGGAATAGGCACCCCACCGCGTCGATACTCGTCGTAACGCGCTACCTCAAGGACATAGTCTGTGTCTCGGATCTTGTACCGGATGGCAGTTTTCTCCACGAACTTAGACACCGGAGAGTCTGGAGGAAAAGTAACATGTCTCTCCGGCTTTGCTGAAATGTTACCGGCGTTTTTGGTGGTGCGGAATCCGACTGCTTGGGCAAAGGCTTTGAGAGACGCGTCGATTGCTGATGCTTCGTGAAACTCCAATGACTTGATTTCCAACTGCCAGTCTGACCTGTGGGAAAATCAGTCAACCTGCATCTCCAACTAAAGACTCTTCTTACCGTCCGAAATCAACAACTGCGACAAGCAAAGGAGGCTTCTTGTCCGCGGACTGGCCATCAATCCGAGGTCTCAGCCATCGACGCTCCTTGACAGCGTACTCCTTCGCTCCTGGGGTTTTCGCAAACTCCACCTCCAGACGAAGCATCGACTTGTCGGCGCCTAGGAACTCAAAGTTTACCGAGTGGGCGAGCTCAGCATTTCTAAGCGTCTCCGATAACGACGATCCTCTATTCCTCTGGAGAGCAATATCGTACGGCTGGAGCAAATGTGTCGCTTCGAAGCATCGTTCCAGGAGCTCAGGCTGGGCGACTTTCAATCTTTGCGATTCATGAGTTAGTAAACCAGGTATAGGGTCCAGGGTAACATACGCCGGTACCAGACGACCTTGGGTCTGCTCATGCAGCATAATCTCCTTGAATTCTTCGAAGCCGTACCAGTTCTTACCATCTTCAGGCTTAGGGTATCTCTCAAGCAGAAATGTACCGAGGTTAACCCGCATTCGAAGATGCCCACGAACGAATGAAATGCCCTTTAAGCAATTCTCAACGGCAGTTAAGAGACGCTTGTTGTTCTTTGTCTGTATTGGGGCAACTTGACACTGCCATTCTTCCAGGCCGCAGCCTTTCAGGCGATTTCCCCGAAGAGCCGGCTTGTGCAGCTGGGAGTTCTGTATCTTGACCATTATCTTCGACTTCATGGTTTTCGGCGCTGGGGGTTCGACGAGGTAGATCTTGGTTCTATTGCTCTTGGTCACAGCTTCCGCCCAGAGGGTTCGGACACGGCGTGTGATTTCTTTCATCGCGTCGTGATCATTTCCAAGGCCACAGATATAGCCAGGCATATCTTTGGGAATGAACAAATAGCAGAGGTGCTTTGCACGGAGTGGGTCGAGGGATTCCAATTCAGGCCCAAGGCATTCAGTAAGAGATGGCCCGTCTTTCGGCCATTGAAAGAGTAACTATTGGATCGAAAGTCATTAGTCATGGATCTTCCTGTGTGAATGATGCTTTTCACCAGCAACTAACCTGCTCAGGGAAGGTCTCGCCCGGCGCTGGCGGTTTCCTCAGTTCCTTCAAGACGGCCTCGTCTTTCTCCCTGTTGTCAGTGCTTGCCTCTTTCTCAACAGAGTATGCATGAATCTTAGCAAACCCCGCCTTTCCCGCTTTAGGCTTGTCGATATCAAGGGACTTTGCGATGATTGCTCTTAATCGCTGTTCGGCCACGGCGACTGGACGTTGTTCGCCCCATATTTCAATGACCTAAACTCTCTTAGCCACTTGTCTGACACCAGCACACCAGATACGAACTTTGTCTGTGGGCGCTGGAGCTTTGACATATGCTCCGGTTTGTTTGCTGATATCTTCAAAGACATCCGTCCTCCCTTGGCCTGTGACACGTTTCCCTAATGGAAACGTAGCTCTCGCCTTGTCAAAGAATCTGAGAATGTTGTTAGGCAGTCCCGTTTCTTATAAAAAGACTGATTCTTACTCATGTTTAAAGGATTCGAACGTTGCAGGAAGCTGCACTACACCTGTATCATCTCATCAGCCTCGAGAAATCCATTGACATCCAATGCCCTTACAAGCGGGTTTCGTGTCATTTCGTCCCTTTGGCTTCGCAGGAGAGACACGAGAAGTTTTGTTTCGCTGTGTTGGAGCCACTTTGGGGCTGGTTGCTTTCCCCCTCGTTGTTTCTCGCCCTCTCGAATTCGGCGCTCCTCTATTGTTAGGCACAGAGCGTGGAGGAGGAGCGAAAGCCTTCGGGCCTGTAGAGGGCTTCTTTTGCTGGTGCTGCGGCTGAACGACGTTCTGAGATGGTGTCTGTGTTGGCGAGCCCACAGTTGTTGCTTCTCTCTTCGGGATCTCTCGGCCATACCCTGGCAATTGCCATTCTAAATGGGTTGAGCGACAGTGTTAGAATTGTCTCTGCATCACAGGGGCAAGGGCTTTGAATTTCTTACCTTGAGCTCCAGTAAATTCGTGGCTGAGAAGGGTCAGTAATTTAAAGTACGACAGATTATCTCAGTACTTACTCCATGATGACCCTTCCTTCTGATATAGGGCGGTTAAGTGTGTCCAACGAACGAAGCGGCCACGACTGGTTGTCGATGCAAAGAAGAAGGAGACTGGCAACCTGACCATGGACGAAGGATAATATAAGAAGGAGGCAGGCGAGTGTTCGGGACTTGACAGGAGAAGGTGAGAGACTTTGTCATTCCAAGGACAGATGGGGATGAAGGTTCGAGTGAGAAGATTATGGGAAGAACAATCACCGAAGCAACAGCAACTGAAACTTCTCCATGGTAACACTCGACTGGCTACATATTAGCAAATACCAAATAATTTGCTGTTCTTGTCCATTAGTATCCAGAAAATTCACCTAGCCTTCATCATTGGTAGAAATAGCATGGTGTCTCGGAAGCTTGCAGTTACCCTGTTTGTTACGCCAGGACCCTGGTCCAAATTGACACTTGAAATTTTTACACGCCACCTGTCCATTTAAGAGGCCTTGTACTGTTTTGGTATTGGGGTTTTTCAAACAGCCTCTCGATTCAAGTCTTCTAAGTCGTGAACAAAGCAGGAGTTCTCTGTATACTTCGGATATAGTCCGGAATGGCGCTAAGCCCAGAACAGAAGATGTGATCAGATGACATCTGCGCTAAACCCAAACAGGATCAAAGTGGACAGACGCGGTGCTCGCGTTCTTCCGCTCAGTTGTCCGAGTTACGTCGACTCCGACTGGCCATTGCTTCTTGGGGTCTGCCGATATCGATTTCAAACCCTTCCACCAGACAAATGGCGATCGAAATCGCAGGCGAGAATGCCAAATCGCAATCCCGCAAGCGCGATGCTCTGAAGCGCGCCGAACAGTGGATGACCAAGGGAGGGATTATTCGCGACGACTCCGACGACGAACTCGGCTATGACGACCTCCCTTGGGAGTGGATATATGATAGCGAAGCGGGCGACTCGGGCGAACCCGAGAATACTGCGGAAAATGGAAGGAAGACACCCAGGTCGGCCCGGCGACGCTCGCGTCAACCACAGCGAAACATACTTGGGGCTCGGATGGGCGACTTTGAGTGCAAGGTGGGCGAGATTATCCTGCTGAAATCTCCCGAACCTGGGAAAAACTGGATCGGGATTATCACGGAGTTTGTCGAGGAGGATGATGACGAAGGTAACGAACCGATTAAGTCTGCGAATATCATGTGGTTTGCTTCCCCGGACGAATTCATATCGACGAGGAACAAGCGGAGAGCCGATGCTTTGCCAAATGAACAATACTTGACAACAGACTTTAATGTCAACCCTCTGACCTCTATCAATGGGAAAGCTCAGGTGATGTCCAAGGATGCTTTCTTTGCGCGGTATCCGGACGGTGCTCGGCCAAAGGCGAAGGATGATTTGGCCGAGTACAACAAGTGCATTGTTTGCCGCAGAGGTGTCAGCCAGCTTCAGGGCCGATATACCGAGGAGTTTGTATGGGAAGATGTCTACAAGCAAGACCAAATTCATGAGCTCGTGGATATGATCAAGGACGGTTTGAAGGCGGCGAAGAAGCGGAAGCAAGTTGATACCGAAGTGAGTCTGAAAACCCTCGTGATGTATGACAATCTAACAGGATCAAGTACGTCGAGACGAATGACACCGTCGACGAAGCACCAACTACTCCTAGAAAGAGGCAAAAGATAGCAAACGCCACACCCCAATCGAAACGCCAAAAAGCGATGACCACCCCATCAAATAAAAGGTGATTCAAAACGTCTTAGCGCTAGATATGGCGACTGACCACATTGCCAGAATCATCGTCAAGAAGCCTCTTGAATTTACACCTCTCGGTACCCGCGTACTCTCTCCTGCTCATTTTGCATCACCCTATCGCCAGGCACGAAATCTTCTCCATGTTTCAACTGTGCCAGACTCGCTTCCATGCCGAAAGAACGAATTTGATACGGTGTATAGCCATTTGAGTGCCGCCATCATGGAAGGCACCGGTACCTGTATCTATATTTCTGGAACCCCGGGAACCGGAAAGACAGCCACAGTCCGCGAGGTTGTCGCACAGTTGAACTCCGCCGTCCTCGCCGAGGAGATGGACGATTTCATCTTCGTGGAGATTAACGGCATGAAAGTTACTGACCCTCATCAATCATACTCTTTGCTCTGGGAAGCCTTGAAGGGCGATCGAGTATCACCATCTCACGCCCTCGACCTTCTAGATCGAGAATTCTCCAACCCATCACCGCGAAGAGTATCTTGCGTCGTTCTCATGGACGAACTAGATCAACTGGTCACAAAGAACCAATCAGTCATGTACAACTTCTTCAACTGGCCAGCTCTCCGCCACTCTCGCCTCATCGTCCTAGCAGTCGCAAACACCATGGACCTCCCCGAGCGAACACTCAGCAACAAAATCTCCAGCCGTCTTGGCCTAACCCGCATTACATTCCCAGGCTACACCCACACCAACCTCATGGAGATCATCACCACACGACTAGCAAGCGTCCCCGGTAACATCGTCGACTCCGACGCCATCCAGTTCGCGTCCCGCAAAGTCGCCGCCGTCAGCGGTGACGCCCGACGAGCCCTAGACATCTGCCGCCGAGCCGTCGAAATCGCAGAGCAAAGCAGTTTCGCTGCTGAAGCTGCAGACCCCGACGCAGAAGGCGAAGCAGACGACATCGATTCCATGCCGCCCACGCCCTCCAAAACACCCGCCCGGAGAGAAAAGGCCGCTGCGGCCTCCGCAGCAGTAGCAGCAAGACAAGCTTCTCTTCTCCGCAGCCCTCAGAAACCCTCGGCCCTAGGCACGCCGCGCAAAGGAGGCCAACCGGGCCGCGTCACAATCGCAACAATCAAACAGGCCATCAATGAAGCAACGTCTACCCCACTCCAACAGTCTCTCCGCTGCCTACCTCTCTCCGCAAAGCTTTTCCTTGCCGCGCTACTTGCTCGTGTACGCAGAACAGGTATAACCGAGTCAACATTCGGCGACGTCATTGACGAAGCGAAGCGTATCGCCGATGCAGCCGTCGCCGTCGCTGGCGCGGCAGGCGCAGGGATAAAAGACTTCCTTCTCCCCGGCGGTTTTGGGTCCGTCGATGGTGCAGGAACCCGTGTTCAAGCGCTCGGTTTTGCAGCTATGGAACTCATGAACTCTGGCGTTTTGGCGCTTGAGACGAGTTCTGGACGTGGTGGGTTAGGTGGTGCAGCTGTTCCGTCTAGGGGTGATAGGAGCGGGAAGGTTAGACTCAGGGTTGCGGCTGAGGATGTGCGCGCTGCGTTCCGGGATGATGTTGAGGCTAAGGGGTTGGGACTTGGGATTGAGGCTTGATTGAGGCTTGAGGCTTGAGGCTTAACTTGACTATTGGTTGTCTTTGAAGGGAGCATTGCGTTGGCGTTTAGCATTATACTATGAGAGGATACTGTATACTGTATATTGTATACTAGATAGATACTAATTTATGGCATGGAATGATACCCTTGTTGGAATAAGTGAAGTTTAACTGGTCATATAATACATCCATTCGGAAACCTAATCTACCAGTTCAAATACTTCCCACTATGAACAAACACAACCATAACGCTGAACTCCAAGTGCATGAATAAAAAACCATCACACAGGTCCTCAAGGCCGACGATGGCAGGGTATTCTTTTTATTAAAAAAACCAAGTAATCTAATATCTCTGCCTCCCCAGCGTCGGCGCCCAAGTAACAGGGTGCGTCTCCGGCGTAGCCTCATCATCCTGCTTCCAAATCTTAATCGTCTTATCCGCCTCACCCGTAATAAGACGGAGTCCCGTGCGATCAAACGTCGACGCCATAATGCCCGCCTCGGCCTCCAGCGAACCCGGCTGAGCAGTCGTATCAATATGCTGGAACCTATATCCCGTCTTCCAATCCCAGAAGGACATGGAGCCGTTGTCGCCTCCCGAAAAGAGGACATTGTCTTCGTTCACGGAGAGCGTGTTGATGACGGAATTGTGGCCCTCGAAATTCTGCATGAATTCGCCGCCAGGGCATTTCCATTGCTTGATGCTGCCTGTGCTTGCTGTTGCGAAGGTGAATTCGCGCGGGTGCGTCGCGAGGCCGCGGACGCCCTTTTTGTGATGTGTTAGCACGCCCATTGTTTTGCCTGCTGCCAGGTCCCAGAGGCGGACTGTTGAGTCGAGAGAGCCGGTTATGACTTGTGGGTCTGCTTCTTGGCAGGTTAGGTCTGCGACTGTGCCGGTGTGGCCGGAGAGGACGTGGACGTTGCTTCGGGTTCGCATGTCCCAGACGCGGGCGACACCGTCCCGACCACCTGTTACGAGGAGGTCGAGGCGTGGGTGGAGGGCTAGTGTGTAGACACCGCTGAGGTGGCCGTGGTAGTGGCGGATGACCTTGTTTGTTTCCAAATCCCAGCACTTGACCATCTTGTCCTCACCGCAAGAGAAGAGGTACGGGTGGCGCGGGGAAACAGCCAGCCCGCGAACCGTCGAGATGTGACCCGTAAGTGTAAGTCGGAGCGCACCAGTCGCCAAATTCCAGATCTTGATTGTTCGGTCTCCAGCACCACTAGCAAACCATTCGTTGTTCGGTTCAACGGCCAAACTCCGCACCCACCCCAGGTGGCCCGAGATGACTCTCATCAACTTCCAAGGCGCATGCCATTCTGGCGGCGCTTGTCGCGTAGCAGATGGTCTCTGTATCAAGCTCGTTGGTTTCTCGCCTTCGCCAGCAGCACCTCCCGCACCTGGTGCACGGCCTCCGCGCCTTACAAGGGCCGTCGACGCGCCGCTTCCATCTCCGGCACCTTGTCCTCCTTGAGGTTTTGCGCTGATCTTAGGTCGCTTTGAGCGCGCGGCGACGGCTTGCGCTTGCTTTTCGGCGAGGGCTGGAGGGAGTTCCTTTACGTGTTCGTATTCTGTCTTTCGGCGGTAGGAGACGCCAATCGATCCGTTCGCGACGGAGGGTGTGACCATGAGGTATTCGGGGCCGAAGAGCTCTGCAGTCCTCTTCGCGGACTTGCGCACGGCCTCATCGGGGGTCGTCGAGGGAATCACATCCATTGTGTTGGTGAGGAGTCAGTCAAGGGCCTCGTAGGCCGCGGAGCTTGGGATGAGCTTAAGCTCGGTGAAATGTTTGAAGGTGTCGGATTGTATTCGTTCTCGTGATTCTGTGGAGGTCTTTGACAGTGGCGGCACCAAGTCCGCGGAATGAGGTCAGATAGGACGTGTTCGGGCGCGATAGATAGAGAATAGGTGAGGGGTGGTAATTGCTGGTTGCAATGTCGAGATCAAGAACGTCGGAAGTTTCTTAGCTTCGGACGTTGGTGCCTGGGGCCTCAAGGCATCAATCAGGAATCATATGCCGCAGCACTCTACCACTTTCCATACTCCTCGTCATCATCATCATACAACACACCATCATCTCTGATTCCTAATTTACACGTTCACTGTAAATATGGCTTCTTCCGATGCGAAGTTTCCTCTCCACGAGGCTGCCCGAGAGGGAAAACGTTTGTTACCCCCACTATGACCGCGCTCTATATATCCGCTAACAAGCGCACAGTTACTGTAGCTGAGTCTCTATTGAATGTATGCCCACCTACATACACATACTACTGATAGACTCAGTGTCATCTAACGCAAACACTACTTGGTAATGAAAAGGCAAACCCAAAACTAGCAACAACAAAAGACGACGATGACCGTCTCCCCATCCACTGGGCAGTGGCATACAACCGCCTCGAGATCGTCGAGCTCCTCATAGCAACCAAAAACTTTGATCCAGATGTCGAGGTACGTCTCTCAGCCCAGATATGGTCTTTACCCTTAAGTCTTGGGAAACACCTCAATCTAACATCACCAGGACGGCTCAAACTGGACTCCCCTAATGATAGCATCAAGCCTCAAAAACGCCGAAGGAGACCCCATAATCGACCTGCTTCTCAGAAAAGGCGCGGATGTGAATACTAAGAGCGTGACAGGCCAAAACGCCCTGCACTTTGCAACATCCAAGGGCAATATATCCACGGTCCGCACATTACTAGCAAACGGCTGCACCGCGCGCGTGAAGGACAAGCGCGGCCAACTGCCGCTCCACCGCGCAGCAGCTATTGGGTCTACGCCAATCATTCAGATCCTGCTTAAGGAAGGGCGCAGCCCTGTTAATGCTACGGATGGTGATGGGCTTACGGCGCTACATCATGCTGTTTCGGAGGGCCATGGCGATGCGGCTCTTGCGCTGTTGAAGGTGGGGGCTGAGGCGGATAAGGAGGATGGGGGTGGGAGGTTGGCGATTGATTTGGCGCCTGATTCGAAGGTATGTACACGCATATTAGGGTTTGTTGGTTGGTGGAGGTAGTCTTGTGGTCGCGGCTAACTGGGTAATTTAGGTGCGGAGTTATATTTTGCAGGCTGCAGAGAGGGAGGGCATTGACATGTAAATCTAAGTTGGAAATGAATTGGACGTGCAGTTGTCAGAATGCAATATGGCAGGTGACGAACACTTGAGATACCCACTCCATATTGACTAGGAAGAATGAACCATGGAGGGATTGAGACTTCTATAAATGCTGTCTATCTATATACATGGCTATGCGACATACATATACTAAGATGAAGCTCGGCTAGCTCACTTCATCGTACTATCCACCAACTCGCGGTAGATCTTCTTGAGATCCGCAATGTCGGCCTGTAGCTCCTCGACCTGCTCGCTCTTCTCGCCAAGCATCTCAAGCGTCGTCTCATACCGCCTGTCCAGCTCATCCAGCTTCTCCTGTAGCTCCTGCACCTGTGTATCAGATGCTCGCTTCTCTTCAACTTCACGCATCAGGTCGACGACTTGTTGCCTTGCCTCGTCACGTTGGGCAGTAATGCGCGCCAGTTCATCGTTGGTCGCGGCTCGTTCGCTTTCCAATCGACGGACAGCAGCGCTCATTCGCTCGACAAGCTGGACCGAAGGACCGGCGCCAACAGTAGATTCAGAGATGATGTCGTTGATACCACGCGAGTGAGTTGCGGCGCCGCCAAAGGCAGACGGTGTCCCTGAGCCGGTGAAGAACTCATCGGGTTCCAGCAGATTGGGTGTTTCTGGGACTGGTGGTATTGATCCAGTACCTGAAAGTATAGGTGACAGTACCGACTGAGAGGCTGAGGCAGGAAAGGAGTTTTGGCGTGGGGGAGTGCCTATGTCAGGAGATGCTCCCGGTATAGCGGATGAGCGACGGCTTGTCGGCCGGTAGTCAGAGAGCGCCTCCAAGTTGCTAGGTCGATGAAAGGAGACTGGTGACTCGTTGCGTCGGAGGGGGTTCATAGGGCGCATAGCTTGCTCGCGCCACTTGGCTCGCTCGTCCTCGAGTTTTTGTGTCCAGGTTGCCTCAAGTATGGCCCTTTGGTCGGCAGCTTCATGTTGTGCCGTGGTGAGTTCGTCCACGGCCTTTTTGAGCCTCTGCTCTGCCTTTTGCAGCTCTTCCGAACGTGCCTCTACCTTGTTAGAGAGGTCACGCTGCTCTTCCTGGGCGTTCTCAAGCTCCTCCTCGATGCGCTTCACCTTGAGATTCTGTACCCTGTTAGTACTTTGAAGAGAAAATTCTGAAACAGTATACTTACCACCTCGCGAATCTTCCGCCGCGCCTCTCCCTCTCGCCGCGCGACTTCATCCCGTTCCTTTTCGACATTTGCAAGTCGCGAAAGCAAAGAGCCTTCGAGCGCCTGCCAGTTTTCGCTAGCAGCGGCGTATTGAGTCTGTAGAGTCTCGATCTGTCGTAGGAGCTTGGCCTGTATATCCCCGCCAGCACCAGACGACGCTTCCTCTGCCCTTGATCGCAAAGCTTCCATCTTGCCTTCCAAGATAGATTGCTCCCGCTTCAATTCAGCCTCTAAGGTCCTGGCTTTTTCTTTCTCCTGCTCAATGTTCTGCTTGAGATCCGTTATCTCCCTTCTCAATTTCTCCTCGCTAATCTCACGCTCAATCTTGGCGCTCGAGAGTTCCTCCTCCAGCTGGTTAGCACGCTGCTTCTCCCGCTCCAAGGCCTCTGAGTTGGCCTTTCCTTCCGCCGCATCAGCCCGCGAGTTGGCTCGTGATAGCTGGCCCTTCATCTCTTGTACTGTTTGACTCAAAGCATCCCGCTCGGCTGTTACTGTTTCTAGATCTCGAGCCGTCTTCGTTTGAGCGGAAAGTGATCCAGCTGTTCTCTTCTCAGCTGCCTCTGCTCGTTTCGCCCTGGCCTCAGCGTTGGCCAAATCCTTCTCTAATCGTTCATTTTTCTTCTTCGACTCGGCCTGCTGTTTTGAGTTTTCCGCTAGTTGCTGCCGGAGTTTTTTGATGACTAGCCTATGGTCCATTTCAGTCTTGGAGAGTTTCTGACCTTCTTCAAGTAGAAGCGCAATCCGCTCATCTTTTTCTCGGAGCTGTTTATCGGTACTCCCAGGCTCAGCTGAGACAGCTGCCTTTCGTGCAGACTCTGCAGCTTCCTGAGCTAGGTACTTCAATTTCGACTGCAGAGCGTCAATGCGCTCGATGTAGCCATGTATCTCCTCTTGTAATTCAGAGTCAGGACCGGCTTTCTCAGCTCGCGGAAGCCCTTCGGAGGTATCGGCATCATTCGAAGGAGTGTTATCATTCTCCGTGAGAGACTCGGCGGTGTTCGGTGCCGCATCGGTCTCCGAAGCGGCAGGCTCAGAAATCGGGGCAGAGGCCGATGTATCTTTTTCGCTAGTACCCAGCGCCGCCACATCAGTTGAAACGCGCGGCGAGGCCGAGGAGTCAAGGCTCGTTCTCGAAAGCGCTACCGCTGGTGTGCCTGATCTACTATCCGGAGGCGAGGTTATATCTTTGGGAGGAGAGCCGAGGCTGGACTCAATGTCCATACTTGAGCGCGCGCCGTTGCTCGGGACGGGGCTGGTAATTGGAGAGGAGTCGGTGTTGCTCTGTGCGCTTTGCTTGACCATGGCCCGAGCGAGGCGCTCTTGGAGTCGGTCATTTTTGCGAGCATTGGACGAACTGCGCGAAATGTCTAGAGAATGTAAGCAATTGAGATAAGACTTGGAGTACCGACCAACATACTACCTGACTGATCGCCGGATGTTGGCCTCAAACTGGTCTGCTTCGTCTGTTGTCTCTTTTGATCTTCCTCTTCGGTGAGCATAGAATCCAATCGCGACTCGACACCCGCGAGGGCCTGCTGCATGAAAGAGCCGACTTTCCACTTGTTTTGCGACATCGCGTCCGTGTCCCAGACAAATGCGAACGAGGGAAGGTATGGTTTATCGGAAGGCCAACTGGCCCAAATCGGCTTGCGTGGACGCTCGTACGGTGGTAGTCAACAAAGTCGATATGAGGCTGCCTGCGTTACTATGAGTTCGGGAGGCGGCCGTGTCCCGGACTGGTTGCGTCAATCGCAGACAGAAGCACGATGGAACGAGGGACTGGTTCAGAAGAAAAATCCATGAAAAGAAGCAAAGCGTGAAGAGTGAGGAGAAGTGAATACAGCAGGTAATAATCCCAGGTTGACAGGTGGTTTATGAAGTCGGGGCCTGATTGCGTGGACTGGACGAGCGCGGGAGTTACTAGAACGGGGCTTGGCGGCGGTCTTCCCCAATTCGGTCTGCTGGACGTCAACCTGGAACCTGTCCGCTGCAGTGCATACATACACAGCTCTCCCCCGCGACTACTTCTGCCAACCCCGCCTCTCCCGAGCTTCTACTTTTGCGATAAACCTCCTGGCAGGTTCATCAACTCGCCGAAATCATGTCGGCCGCTTCACTGGAGCCTCCCACCTACCTCAGCTCTCTCCAAAACAACATCCGAGCTCGTCCCATACCGTGGGAGGGAGCTGTCCGAGCTGGCAACATCACAGATGACCACTTGAAAAAGATCAAAGCCGTGGACAAAGTTCGCAAGGAACAGCGACGTCAGACGATCGATGGGGATGTTCCAGGATATGTGAACCTGCTGGCAGGAGGCTCGGGCGGGAAGAGTGTCCTTGAGTCGGCGGCGAGACGAAGCGATATTGTCCAGTATATTCTGGTGCTGGCAGCAGACCTCATCAACGGTAAGTACTCTTTATTTTAAGCTCGAATGACAGAACAAACCACTAACAAGCTTCTTTTGTTAGACGCTCCCTCTCTGTCGTCCGCCTTGATCACCCACCCTCAACCATACAAGCCATTCCTTCCTCTGCTCCGCCATTCCACGAATGCCGAAGACCCGATTCCGCTACTCACTTCTACCTTCTTGACCAACCTAGTCTCGACGAGCCTTACATCTACTTCGAAGTCGACACCGCAAGATGAGGAAGCACTTCCGCAGCTCTACAGCTACCTGTCTAGTCTGACGCAGAACCAAGATAGCGGACTCCAGGACATTGGAGTCCAGGGTCTGTCGACATTACTCCGTACATCCAGAGCACGTCAGATCTTCTGGGCGCAACGCAAGGAAACGGTGGATCCTTTGATAGAGATCCTGCGCGCCGCTGCGGGGGCTAAAGATGGCAGTACCTCTAGCACTCTGGCCGGCAGCTCCAGAGGCGCCGACGCAGGAACGATTGCGGGAGGAGTCGGTCTACAGCTCTTATACCGAGTTCTTTTAGTCCTCTGGCAACTCAGCTTTGAGGGCAGCCTCATCGGTGATGACTTGCAAGCGTGAGTATCCCTACATGACATCATGTTCGCATTACTGATCCGTACTAGGGACCATGAAATTCTTCAGCTTTACTCCCATCTCCTTCGGTTGTCTCCCAAAGAAAAGACCACACGTCTGCTCCTTGCGACTCTTAAGAACCTCCTCTCCACAAACCGTACTAGCCTGCTGCCGGCTGCGGTGTTTGTCCGCCTTCCTGCTCTCCTTTCAAACCTCTCCGGTCGGCACCTGACAGACCCCGATCTCCTTGAAGATCTGGCCTACTTGTCGGAGACCCTCGACGAATACACCAAGACCCAAACAACATTCGACCAGTACGCCGCAGAGCTGCAGTCTGGCCATCTACGGTGGTCACCACCTCACCGGAATCCTACGTTCTGGAAAGAGAATGCTCGTCGCATTCTCGACGAGTCCAACGGCGCTCTTCCCAAGAAGCTTGCCGAGATTATCTCTAAAAGCTGGGAGACGGACAAGCAAGTGCTTGCCATTGCCTGTAATGACGTCGGGCACCTGGTCAAGGAACTACCGGAGCGACGTGGACAGTTGGAGAAGCTAGGATTGAAGACGAGGGTGATGGAGCTGATGGCCGACAAGGATGAGTCGGTACGATGGGAGAGTCTGCGTGCGGTAGGAGAGTGGCTCCGCTATACCTTTGATGATTGATCGCCTGTACATTCTCTTCCTCTGTCGGATAAGGATTGGGTATACCATCGTTCGTGCTAGTTATTGTAACCATCTCGCAGCGTGTTTTTCTACATTGTCAATATCAACCATCTCAGCATCTTGAACTTACCACAGAGTATGCAGTCTAAATACTATAGTAGACGTCGGATCTGAGGTGAAACGCCAAGCGACACGACGTGAGGTATTAAAAAGACCGGGGCGGTGATCTGTCCCTCACACCAAGCAATCAAACAATCAAGTTTCGACACCAGGCACTAATGCACAGAAAACGAATTAGCCGCCAAAAAATTGGCCCTGCAATTGGCAATGGCAAGACGCGGGAATAGCGGTGGATCGGTGATCGCCGCTATACAGATCGCCCATGGTTCAGCAGCTTATCGCGGATGATTGCCACTCAACGCCGCCACGAGCCCACGAATCCACGACGCAAAGACCATTCCCCCGCCCTCCTTTCGTCTTCCCCAATATATCACCAATCTATTCCCTTCTTGTCGTCTGTCGGTAACGATCCTGAAATTCGAATCACTGTCTTTCTGTCCTAGCCTGTGAAGGGGGAGACCGCCGCGGCACCCCAGAAGCGGGGAGAAAAAAATCACGCACGCCCAGACCCTCGCCAGACCCTCGAGAGACCTCTCCTGGTAACGCAGAATCCGACTCAAGTCCATCCTAATGTCACGATCATTTGGCGGCTGCAAGCGGTGCAAGTCACGACGACAAAAATGTGATGAAGAGCGTCCTACTTGTGGCCGGTGCCAATCGGCGGGCACGCAGTGCCGCTATGCGATGCAGCTGCAGTGGGGTGGTCGAGCTTTCTCGAGATCTCGATTTGGATCGTGCATGCAGAAGTTAGGTGAGATTTATCACGAGATTGTACAAGTTAGATACATTCTAATAATGGATTTCCTTGCAGAATACTCTCCCGGAGAGTTCATCTATACAACCGCCGGTTCATCATCGCCTACCGAGCCGACTCCCTCCCCCACGAAAACAACGACAACAATCACACTCCCTAAATCCGTCGACCCGTTCTCCTCCCTCACCTCGAATCAAAAGTCCCTCCTTCACCACTTCCTCAGCGATGCTTCTCAGATCACAGCCTGTCACTCGGGCATGCAGCAGGAGATCTGCCGCATGCTTGTGCCCATGGCTCTACAGACGCCATCGTTACTATATGCAACGATGGCACTATCAGCAATTCACATTCAAGCGCTGCACAATCAATCAGAGAACGTCAAGTCGGCACCGGACATCGCGCGGTTCATGGTGATGAGTCTCGAACACTTCCAGAAGGAGCTCCAAAGTCCAGGGACGAAGGGGTCAGATGCGCTGCTTGCAACAGCTCGTACACTTTGTCTTGCAGAGATCCACTCCGGCGCGATCCAGCCGAATTCATGGCGGGCTCATATCGAGGGTGCACATGCGCTGATGATTGCTTCAAGGGAGAAAGAAGGAGTGTCTGCAGATTCAAAGGAAGGGTTCCGGAGGTACGCAGATCGGTGGTATCGGTCGATTGTATCCCTGACAGCGTTGACGGGGAACGGCCCACCCATTGGCGGGATCAACTGCCAGACCATAGCAAAGGCTCTTCCTCAGAATCCGGATACACCAGATTACCTTGATGACTACTGGGGCTTCACGGTGAGCCTGTCCACTGTATTCCGCGGCATCGGGGCTGCATCCTGGCAGACACCTCCAGATCAACCAGCCGATGACGCGGAGGTTACGACGTTGGAGTCGTCACTTCACGAACTCATCGACGAGGGAGCGCGATCACCACCTGTGTTCTACCCGGGGGTCGTGGAGGGCCTATCAAATGACCACATAGTGCGATTTACCCTCTGCAATGAGGCCTTCCAGCACAGCGCACTGATCCAGATCGAGCGCCGGCTGCGACGGACGCCTGCCACATCACCAGCGGTGCAGCGGTCCGTCAAGAAGATCATCGAATGCTCAGAAAAAATCGGGCCGTCTCCGGGTCTCAGTCCATGGACTATGCTCACGACGCCGTTATTCATCGCGGGCTGCGAAGCACAAGGCGAGGACCGGGCTCGCGTGCGGGAACTCCTCTCGAAACTGCACGATACAATCCGGGTGCCGAACGTACTGCAGTCCTTGAGGTTCCTCGAGCAATACTGGGCTCACCAATTAGACGACGAGAGCTGGAATCGGTTCTTAGGTATGTTCCATTCTTCTTTTCTATATCGTGAAATGAGCATAAGCTAACAGTATTAGATCGAATGCGGTTTGACTTTATTCCCTACTAAGGGACTAATTGATGTATATGGTTTATGTTCATGGTCATGGTTATGTTTAATGTGGTGTTGATATGGTATGGTATAGCTTGGAGCCATGGTTGTCGGGTATATAGAGTTCGATTGAACTCTGGCGTATGATAAGAGATTCGATTAGATAGCGTGGTCTAGCGATAGTTATGATTGATGATTTCTCCTTTTCCTTCAAAGTTCAACTTCAAACCAACCAAGAATATTCTGTAGCCGGCTAGATCTGAAGAATGCAAGGATCAGAATGTTAAATGCTAATAACATAAGCAGGACGAACATCAGTTCATGAAGAATGAGCAATACGAGAAGGATCAAGAATGTGAGCAACTCTATTTGCACCTTACAGTCTTACTCCAACTGAAGTTCATGCGCAACCGGTGCTGCTTATTTCCCCGTAATTGATATATCAACTGCAGTTAGTTGTCAGTTGTCGAGCTCAAAAATGAGAGATGAAGAGCTGGTGTGGGTTCAATCGAGTTCCTGCATGAGGCTTGAGCCGTCTAGCTCGCTACTAGGCTAATGATCCAGACTCGCCCAGCAAGGAGTACCTGGACTACCTGGACTAGGTAGATGACTCCGAGTCGAGTCGCAAGCAGTTTCAAACAAACGACAAACCACTATAGCATCATACGATATTGATATAAGATAGTATCGAGCAGCCTTGCAGAAATATAAATAGATCTGCCAATAGCAGGATATTTATAACCTCTCACAGGGCAGGGCGCGAAGCTATTGACTTTTGTTTGCTGCTGCTGTGCGACGGGTGGATCTATGCCAGCCATATTGCAGTAGTTCAGCCACTGCCCACTTTTGACGAATGGTTGTTTCAGGTCGAGTCGAGGGCTTGAAGAGCACGAGTCTGCTTTCTAGACTCTAGACTGAAGGAATGAACCGTGGACACTTACAGAAGTTACAGTCAATGGTCAGTGGTCAAGGCAGGGATGGATTTACCCCTGAGGATTGGCGGTGGGGGATGTTCGCTGGATCGTGCTCTTGCTGGCTTGGCCCTTGCGCTCTAGTCTGGTGTCTTCTGCAGCTAAGCGCTGGTTAATATCTTGGATATTCTTCAGTTACATGAATATAGAGTAGACAGGGAGTAGCAAACATTGTGTAGCTTGTTATATATGCTCTGATTCTCTGTCTCTGTAGTTGTTCGATTGTAAACTCAAGTTGTCATCTCATTCATAAATGTCCATACTCCGATTAAGTTAGACCCACCAATTGTCTCTCCAGTCTCCATCCAGTCCATCTCCAGCTCTCCCCCTGAATCTCCGTCTCAGTCTCCTCCTGACTCTCTCTCTGAGTCTGATCTCTTCGGCCCTTCGCTTCCACGCGGCTTATCCTTAGCACTTGGCCTCTGCTTCACTTATCTGCCGTCTTGACTCGACTGTTACTGCTTTCAGCCAGTCTCCGCTGCTCATCTCGCTACTCAACCCACTTGGCCCTGCCGCTTACGCTCTTTGTCGTCGGCGCGTCGCAATGAGGGTCTGTCGATCCAAAGCCCATTGACCATCACCTTGTCCGGTCCTCACCTCTCATTCGATGCCGCCGCCCTTTTTTCTCCTTATCCTCGCCCGCTGCTCTTTTCTTGCATGATAGTCTAGCGCCGCGTCCTCAGGGTTTGGCGACCAAACTCTCTCGCCGTCCATCCCTTCGCATCCTTTCCATTTCCGTTCCCTCTCCTATGATTATCACCGCGTCTTATTTTTGTCGCTTTGGATATTGCGACTAAATTTCGTTTCAACTAATCATGGCCCCTGGCTGGATCTCTCCGCCGCCGCCTGGCGCCCGAGCTTCTGCCACTGTCGCAACGGGCGCCTATCATCCCCATCTACCTGAAGCCACTACTGTCGCCAACCATCCTCCTCCCTCTCCCAAGAACGACCCTGCTCTCGTGCGCAGGAAACCGCTGCCGTCCACGGCTTCTCCTGTGTTCCCGAACCAGTCGTCTCGCCGCTCTGGGCAGTCCGTCTCTTCTTCCTCTTCTTCTCTTTATTCAAACCACTCCCTACCTGATTTCCCGCCGCCGCCTCGTTCTTTGTCCTACCGCTCCCAACCTCACTCTCGGGGCAGCTCTGTTGCGAATAGCCTCTCCCCCGTATCAAACTCCGCTTCGGTGCGTGGGGACCCGTCGCTCTTTGCTCGCAGAACTATAGACAGGTATGTACAAGAACAAGATGAAGATAGCCCTAGATACTTCCCTTCCCCTTCCCTCTCCACCCCCTGGACCTACCACCACCCTGTACATCACTCCCCTCCTCCTTCTTACCTCTTCCCCTCCTGTTCATCCCTCTCCCTGCCACTCCCCCCTCGTGCCTCTAGGGACGTCGCATGTTCGTCGCTTTCTTCGGACGCTGCAGGACTAACCCCGTGCGTTCGTCTCTCTTCTCCAGGTTTCCCCAGGGAAGTCCTCTCAAGACACCTCTCCGCATAGACACCTCCGCGTCCTCTGCAAACCTCGACGGGGACAGTGACGACAGCGACGACGATATAACCGATCTATACAAATCACAATTTACGAATGGGACCCCAGTGCACAGCCGTCTTGTTAGCGAACCGTTCATCCCCGTCCTTCCCTCTCCTCCTCCGAACCACTACAAACGCGCCACGACTATGGCCTTGCACCCACCTGCAAACCGCCCGCCCCCATTACACATCGATGCCAGTGCCCGGAGCATGTCAACACCTGTAAACGACCCCCGGCAACCGAAAACACCTGGAAACAAAATCAGCTCCTTCTTTGGGTGGAGAGCAGCTACCTCCCCTGGCGGAGAGTCTTCAAGCACAGAAATATCTGACGGTGGTCGATCACCGCTGCCATCACCAATGCCTCCATCAATACCTAGTACCTCTTTCTCCATCACACCTTCCACCTCCGTCCCGTTCGACCCCTCAGGCAGAGCCAATGGCCACTACCCCGTGCGCAATGGCTCACTCAGTAGCGGCGGTATTCTAGAATCGGCACCATCCGCCCTGGTGGCGGAGCTGGAGAATGAATTGCGTGAAATTAGCTCTGAACTGGCGGGGTCGATACGGAGGGAGATGGAATTGGAAGATTTAGTGGAGAGGCTGCAGTCTGAAATGCCATCTGAGCACCCTAACCGGCGCACCAGTGATTACTTCTCAGATTCAGGGTCTAGCTCGATTCGGTATGCCTATGAATCGGGTGGCCGTATTGAAGATATAGAAAAGTATAAGCGCGCTGCAGAGCAGGAGCGCGCTCAGCTTAGGGTTGATATTGGCCAGAAGCTTCAGGAGGAGCGTACTCGACGAACAGCGTCTGAATCGCATGTCCAGATTTTAGAAGCTCAGGTTACTCAGGTAGGTTCAACCACGTATATACCAACGTCCAGAACTAACGGGCTGTAGCTTCGACGTGAACGAGTAGAGATCTCCGATCTGTCCTCGAAAGCTCGCGAGCTTGAAAGTGCACTAGACAGTACTCGTCGCAAGTTGGCCGAAGAGCGCCAGATCAAGGATAACTTCGAGGACCTTCTGACTGCTATGCGAGTCGAACTCGAGCAGCTCCGTACTGAACGGGACCTGCTCAAGGAAGGAAAACCACTCGGTGACCCGGCTGAAGCGCAGCGGTTGAAGGAGGAAATCGAAGCACTGAAGATTGAGAACGCAGCTCTTTCTCAATTGCAAGGAGGACGATTCGCTTCTATTGCCGAGGAGGATGCTCCTATGAAGAGACACAGTGGATTTGGGTTATCCCGGTCCAACTCGTTGGCTCGCATGCCACCCAAGAACACCTCTCGGTCTGGGTCACTATCCCGCTCGAACTCGGTATCAGGCAAGGACCGTGCTCCCACCCAAGAATCCCTGGCGGATCGGGTGGAAGGTGCCGAGGCCCAGCGTGATGCTCTTCACGGCGCTCTAAAGCGCCTGCTCGAGCGGCAGGCCCACGAGGCCCGCCAGGCAGAGAAGCGCATTCGCGTCATGGAGATGGAACTCGCCCGCGCGCAGGAGGCTGGCTCTCCACGCAAACTGGGCTACGAGCGCGAGGTGCGAACCCTGCGTGACGAAGTTAACCACCTTCGCACCCGTGCCGAGGACGCCCTCGACCAGAAATGGCAGTGCGAAAAAGGTCTAGCGGGTCTGAAGATGGATCTCGACCGTGCAGAGCAAGAGACCGCCTCTCTCCGCATCCTCCTTCAAGAGCACGACATCGCCGTCCCCGCTGACCTCGAAGATGACGCCCAAAACGCCTTCGCCGAAGTCGTCGCCACTTCGTCATCCCTCGAGTCCGCTTACCAACAACTCCAAGCAGACCGCGAACAAGCGGAAGCTAGCGTCGCGCACTCGCCAGCAGGCGAATCAAGCGAGCTCACCGAGTCCGTCAACAGAACAGATATGCTAGCCCTGCACGTCCGGCGACAACTTGCCACCAACACCGCCCTTCGCAAACGCCTCGCCGACGCAATTGGCAAGGGTGAGCAGGACCAGCAAATCTCCACAGTCCGCATCAACGGGATGCAGAACCGTCTCAAGGACATGGAGGATGCTCTCCTTGCCGCGCAACAGCACGCAGACGACGAGATCTCCCGCCACGAAGACGAAGTCCGTCAATTGCAGGAGAGTCATAATGCTCAGCTTCTGCGCATGAAGAACGGCTCGCGTAGCCCGGCTGCTCTGTCGCCTATCCCGCCCAGCACACCCTTTATCACCCGCTCGCCTAAACTCGATATGACCACTTCCGGCGAGGGCATTCCGTTGACGCAGGCTGTAAAGTCCGAGACGCTCGACCAGCGCGTCAAGGAATTGGAGAAGCTGCTCCGTGAGGCGGACCGCGAGATGGGCGAGGTCGTCAGCCGCATGAACCGTGCCCAGATTGATGTGGCTGAGTTGCAGTCTGCTCGGTAAGTTACCCTAACCAGAAATAAGGTCCAGTAAAAATGAGTGCAATGCTAATAATTCAACAGTGACGAAGCCCTCCGCGAAACTCGTCGTCTCCAATCTGAGATTCTGACTGAACGCAATGTGTTCAAGAACCTCCTTGGCCAGAACTAATTGACCACTGGTTACCTTGCATCTAATACCCCACTCGCTTTCTCTTTGCTTCTTTGATTTGATCTACCCATTTGGATCAATGACCTTCTTCATTCACCACTATACCTTTTACATTTTTCGCCATTCGCTTTATTCATCTTCATTCGCTCGCACATACATTTTACACGGACTGGTCTACATCGGAAAGGAAAGACTACCCTATATATCCCCGGATGCAGGTGTTTGGTGTTTCACATCCTTCGATTTCTGCTTATATTAGCTTTTGATCTTGCTTTTGCTTTTGGATCGCTTTGGCTGTCTTGATTGTTGTTTGTTGGGTTGTGAAAAGAGCTATGGTGTGATCACTACCATCACTACCTACCTACTGTATATATGCTTGTCACGAGCACCACGACGTTCTGCTCTAATGTTTGTATATAATCTGCGGCTTCTGTATAGAGGCTGCGAACTGTTATATTATCAGATTATACTAATCTACAAGGAAGATTAATTTATACTGAGACTACTCCTTTAAGTTATTGAGACCATTGACAATACCCGAACTTGAGTAAAGTGTCGTACCTAGGAACCAATATTTACCAGTCAACGACAGCCACGAGCTCGAGTCCTGGGACGCGTCCCGTCCTGACCATGCCATGTCACGGAATACCCGTTCTATCCTGGACCGCTACGTAGCTGTAGTTATATAAATATCTGGATCCTCCACTGCAACTTCAACCTCCCTCCCCTAACCACTCACCATCCCAAATACAACACTGATATTCCCCAACCTAATTAAAGCAAGCACATACGAACAAAAGGTCATAAAATTTTAGGCTAGTACTATGATTCCCACAAGCTCAAGATCAATAGCAAGGGCTCTTCCTACTTTTATCCAACTCTTCTGTGTGCTGGATGGCTTTACTTTGTATATTCTTCCGGCGAGAGCTTGACCCTGTCACGACCAACTCCACTTCGTATGCTGTGCGGGACCTTCGCCGATATAGAGGAGACCACCCTGGGATCCGGGAACCAGCAAGTTGGAGTCCCGAGTATGGTGACTCTGTCTTTTTACGTTTTGCACACTCAATTTCAGGGCCCAGCTTGCTTTTCGCCGTTTGCACCAGTCAAATTTCCCAATATTCCGGCGGGGTGTGGGTTGGGTAGACATCATCCTGGGAATGCCATCGTGAGGTGAGTTAGTCTCTTTTGTACTCAAGCTGATTTCTGCCTTAATCGCACTTGCTCCCTGCACCATGCCCAGGTCAGAGAAATTTACTGTAACACAAGCCGGGTGCGGAGAGACAGTTGTCAGAAATCCGATGGTATTCCTTATGAAGAGGTTCGAAATGTCATATTAGTCTGATATCCTCAGATGGTTGCGTGTGTGTGTCTGTACCCATCATTGGCTATCATGATGCCCATGTAAGGACTAGTTCAATTTGACAACAGTCCATCCGTTGATACGAGCATGCGGAGAGAGAATGCACGCCGTCTAGTGGCCGACTAGTTCTTCTTCCTGTTCTTCTTCCTGTTCTTCTTCCTGTTCTTCTTCTCCTGCTCCTCATCCTGTGCAGTCCAGATACGTTCCGCCAAAAATTGAAACTTCTCTTCATTGATCTCAATGGCCTTATGTTCCCTAGGTGTGACCGGAGTGCGTAGACAGAGCTTCTCAAACTCGACGGTGATGGGCGCGCCATGCACCTTCGTGGTGCCATTTTGTAGTTGCGTAAGAGTCACGAGGCCCTGGCGATGGTAGTGGCCATCCTCAAACACCCATTGCTCGATCATGGTTTCCCGCTGCCAGGCACGGCCAATGCGCAGAGCAAAGACAATGCGTACTTCACCAGCGCTTGCCCGTTGCCAATACCGGACATCTGACTGCAGCTTTGACTGGGTCTCGGAAAACGCAACCTCCAGCACCGCACTGGGCCAGTCTCTATTGCGGCCAGCGGGCATCCGGACAGGTATCCAGGCCTTGTCGGCCTCCTTAGCCCCCTCCTCAGCTCGACATTGGGTGCTATCAAAGGAGTCAAACTGTCGGCGACCCAGCCCCGTGGGCTCAATGGCTTCAAATAGGATATTGTCGAAGGCACCCGCGGCATATTCGTGGGCGGCACTCTTGCCAATCCTTATTAACAGGAGCTCAAGCGTGGCGTCGTAGAATATCCAGCGGGCAACGGGTGAGGCATCTTCTAATTTAGCGGCGGGGACGAAAATCTGCTTAAAGATATCGTTTGTGATGTTGGTGACCATGAATAAGTCCGGGATTTCAGCTGGGTTTTCAAACCAGTCTTCGCACTTTGATTCAAAAAACTTGATATATTGGCTCCTGCCCTGGTATGTGTAACGCTCAATGGACGGCGCGAGGTGGCCCAGGAAGCCGCGTTCGGGGCTATTTACTGCGGTCTCCGAGACTATTCCATTATCTGCCATGTTGTCTGCTGTTGGAGCTGTGCCCTTTATTTCGATATGCTTGATATTTTCAATAATGATGGGCTTGTAGTGTCTGGTGGGATCTTTATCTAGAAGTGGTGCACAATTGCCACCATGACGTGCTAACAGCGTGTTTGCGATAAGCACCTGATTTGCTGGTAAACTCTAAGTTATTGTTTTTTTGGAGCCATAACCCTATATTATACTTTACATTGACTCTTGACCTTCTCAGATTTAAAGTTGCTGGCAGCGGGGATAACAGAGCTCTGGCGGTCACTTGCGCGAGCAAGGTGGACTGTGAACTCATCCCTCTCGGCGCATATAGTCTTGATGTTTCTGCGCAATTTTGCCGTGATCTTGTTATTCTCAAGCTTACTCTAAAGGTCTATATACTGTTACTGGAGGTCTGCATTCTGCTCCTTTAGCTTCTTGTTTTCTTGATAGAGGGTTCTGCATTCCACTGCATAGCAATAAGAAGTAGGCTGATATTTCTATCATCTGTTGAAACTTGAATCGGATGATCTGATGGAATATTATCCCAGTATTTTAGCTTGGGGTCGTCAAATTCACCCCCAATCCCAACGATCGCCGCGAGATTAAGTGCCTGCTAATGCAATTTCCAAGCCCCAAGCCCCGAGCTCCGACCCCCAAGAACCAGCCTCAGTCTCAAGCCCCGGGGCTTGAGGGGAAGAGCGAGCCTCGTGTCCGCGGAAAATTCACCTTCTATTCTCTTGTTCTCCAGTCCATGTCTCTACCGCAAGGCGGCTCCGTGAGCGAGTGTGAGTATACTGAAACCGAGATACCTCCTGCCTTTTGGCCAGGTCTTGTTCTTGTACTTGTACTTGTTCTTCAGATGCCATACAGTATGCGTCTATAAATTCCTCTGAGCTAACCAACAACTCACTCCCACCAGTGACCAGCAACCCCCAAACGACGACTTCAACGCTACGGATACCACCACCAGTGACGGAGGTTGGGTAACAGCGATTGAACTCAATCATCCGAATTCTCTTCTGAGACTACATCCATGTCCACGGCCTTTGAATCTTCTGCGGACCCGACCGACCCTGTGACGGTGACCAGTACCGTCTACTTACCTCTCCCAACAGCAAGTAGCAGTGAAGGTGCAGAGAGGCTGCCAACAGGGGCAAAGTCCGGGATTGGAGTTGGAGTTGGTATTGCGGGTATACTCGTTATCATTGGAGCGATTATATTCTGCGGAGTATGAGAAAAAGAGAAAGGGCTAGTGGGCTAAATATCGAAGCTGTTTCTGGTGAAAATATATCGCTAGCTGAGATGGAGGCTATGGAGCGACGCGTTTTTGAACTGCCAGGGAAGCGGAAGGAGAAGGGTATCCAAGAGCTTCCGGTCACAAATTCGGACACAGAGAGATATGAGCTGGATGCTTGATGTATCTGCGAAGGTTCTACATGGGAAGATAAACTGTGGTGATATTGGAGTTACCGTACACTTAATGTATAACACTCTAACGTTTGTGATATAAGCCATGGATTTCCAACGCCATTTCAGTTGGTGAAAGTTGACTTATGTCGTTGATCTGTGAAAGGCTTTACGGAGTATACTTTAATTCCTAATATCAGGCTTGCTCAAGCGGCGTTTATAATGTGGCGGGCATGTAAAGTCGACGTCGACAATTCGATGGAGCCCCTTCTTGAATGCATGAAATGTATTATCCTCCTTCGCAGCGGAAAGGCTAACCAACGCTAAAGTTGACCTACATGGCATTCTGTCGCTAGAACCTGTATTTGCAAATACTGCCACACACTTATAGGAAATCTTGGTAGGCAAGGCTGCAGACACTGGACAATCTAGTGATAAGCACTGTAAGCTTGTCTCCTTGTGCCAGGCAAGCCTCGAGAGAGCACTTTCCCGACTCCCTTTATGCCTCAATGCCAGCTATGATATGGTTCTTGCTCTTCTTATCGCGGTATGTCTCACAGCAAGCGGCGAGGTTCCCCCGGCTGATTGCTAGAAATCAGGCGATGTACAGCCTCGATGTATCCAAGCTATCACTCGCCTGGAGCCTGATTGGCGCCGCAGCTCACTCTTCGCGGTCACTTGGATTCCATTTGGTCACCAACGCGCCTACGGAATTACCCAATGAGTCGGGTCAGAAACAGCTACTCTACAGTCTTATAACGAACGCACAAGAACTGGTGGTCAGTTGCTTAATTGTCCTTTTCGCTCTTTTTCTTTTATCTGTTTTTTTCTTTTCTTTTCTTTTTTTTTTTCTTTTTCATCGTTTTTGCTCTGACAATATTCAGCAACGATGGTTGCAACTCACGACTGATGACCGAATCCAAGACCAAATATCTTTCGCAGCTGCAGCTGACGACGTTCAATCTTTACTCTCCTGACCCTGATACACCGCGCCATGCCCCGTCAGATTGGCACCAGCGCTACATTCAGCACTGACTGCATTGAAACCGCCAGATCTGCACTTGAAGCCCACCAGGCAGTCATTCAGGAACTCTCAGAGAAGGCCTCTTCGTCTGTACTCTTTGTATACGTGAACTGGCAAGTATCCCTGTACCTAATCTATACTACACCTGTTTCTTTTTCTTTTTCTTTTTCTTCCCCCTCCCGTTTTGGCTCACTCGCTAACCATCCGGTATTTAAGCCACAGGACAATCCTCTTCACCCCATTCGTCCCATTCATCGTTCTCTTCTGCCACTCGATAGAAACAGGAGACGAAAAAGACCTAACGCAGATGCAACACTTCGTCACCTTAATCAAGTCCACGGCCCAACATTCCCTCGCAATCGACAAACACCACCGTCTCTTCCAGGTCTTCTACGGGGTCGCAGTGAAATACAACGAGCTCAAGTCCAGGTCTTCTTCATCTTGTTCTGCAACCGCGGCACAGGACGAACTTGAATACACCCGCGTCAGAAGCGAGGTCGATGCCCAGCTTCATGCCTTGGGCTTACAATTCCAGCCAAGCGCCGGGCCGTATGAGCTTCTTCCTCCAGTTGGGTCTGCGCAAACCCAAATATCACAGTCACAGTCTGCGTCGGGATATGTGGAGAGGCATGCGGCGGACTCCAGGTCAAATCGGCCACATCCCTCGGGGCCGGGACATGGGCAGCAGGCTGCGGCGCTGGAGGGGTGGGTGGGTCTCATTTGATCATCATGTTTTGGGACTGTTGGATTATAGTGATTTACCGTTTTGGATTGTGTGCTTTGCTTTCTTGTTTGGTGTAATGGAAGTGGAACCCTTCAGCCGGTAGGACCCTATGTAGGCTAGAGTGAGAGCATGTCCTCGTCTTTTCTCCCTATTGTTAAACAGGATTCACCATTTGAGAATGCATTGCATTATGGTGCTTTTTCAGTCTCGGATCAGAATAAATGCTTCAGAGCGCAGATCTTGGTGTTGCTGTGGTTGTGACCCAGATATGATATAAATAAACTTGTGCGCCTCTGAATAGCAGAGACTTCACCATGTCAACGTAGACATCCCCATGCATTGCCGCTATGGACAGGGCGTCTGGATAGTCGAACAATGGATTCCTGTCCAGTTCATGCCCCCGGTAGCCCTTTCCTTAATCTACTAGTCCGGATTAGTAAAGAGAAATGTAATAATCTTAATCTTATTCCTTATGGTAGCCCTTAATAATAGTATAGGTATCCTCCCAGGAAGTTAAACCTTGAACCAAGGGCCCGCTATCGAGTAACATTTCACACACTGCCACAATAGTCAGCCACAGTCTATAGCAAGCACCGAGGGAGTGAAACATCCGATTTGTTATGGTCAGCGCCATCCTCCAAGAGAAGCCCGAGCCTTGCTAGACTTTCCAGAAAGAAGCTGTCAGAGATAGCCAACAACTGTTCGCCGGAAGCAAACGGCATTAGAGGGGACCTGAGTACCGCAGAGACCTTGAAGAGGATAACAGGATTATCAAGTAACTAAGTAAGCTATGAACGGATCCGATACTGGACAATGCCCATGATGTGTAACAACTGTACAGCAAATGCATTCACCCCTCGGGCTTAAGGTATACCCTGTCTATACCTACGTTTAGCTTTAACTGGCTGACCTACCTAGTCCGATGACTGCCTGGTTAAATATAGACTTCAGATATTTACTATGTAGGTATATTTTCTTCAACCGCTAGACAGTAGGTCATCGAGAAGATTGTTTCTGTACTTCGCCATGGGAAAAGACAAAAGCTGCATTTAGATTAAATCAGACAACTGATTTATATCCTCTTGGGGGTGAGCCCGAACCCGCAAATGGGAGGCTATTGCATAGATCTTATCCTACCCTCCCCTCGAACTCGCCCACTGACCCAATTTGCACGATGCTAAGACCAAACTGGGTACACATATCATCCCAAAGCATGAATAAGCACATACGACCACAGGGTGTGGAGAACAGGGCTTCCCGTCCGCTCAGCCGTACTTAAGCCACACGCCGGTAGGTTAGTAGTATGGTGGGTGACCACATGCGAATCCCTACTGTTGTATGTTTTGCTTTTTTGCTTTTTTTTGCGAGCAGCGAGCAGAGCGAGCAATATAGTGCTAGTATTTATTTTTGGTTCTGTTTGTAGGCGTGGGGTGGTGGGTAACTATGTATAGGGTATACTGACCAGATAAGGAGGTCCAGCCGTATGCCGTCTTCAGAAGGCAGTATGATCTAGGTAGAGGGCAGCAAAAACATCAAAGAGACGGCCTTTAGAGAAAAATTAGGTTTTTATTTTGTGAGATAGGATTATATTGCTAGGCGTCTCCATGCACATCGTTAAGTCTTATTATATACATGTGCATCATTATCATGTACAAATCATCCACTCAAAGAGAGGGCATCACTTCGTTAGCAGCAGGTTGACAGTGCCAGCTCTCGTAAAAGTACTCGTGGAAATTCTTCTTCCCACCGTCCTTCATCTTCTCCCTCTACTCAACTGCCTACTCAACTGCCTACTCAACCGCCTCCTCAACTCCATCCCCAACCTCCTTCCCTCGGCTCCGGTTCCCCTTGTGCCCTCCCAGGGGAACATCTCCACTCTTCTTCTCCTCTTCTTCCCCTATTCCCAAACAAGGAACAACTAAGTAACCCCTCTCCCCCACTCTCCATCCTCCAACCCTCCCCTCCACCCCCAGATAGTCGATTCATCATTACCATCAGATCCTCATCCAGCGTATCCGACACCCCCTCCCAAGCATAAACATATCCAACCAGTGACCAGCAACTACATCTTCCGCCGCCGCAACCGGTTCATGGGCGCAGGAGAGCCTGTCTCCCTCTCTCTTCAGTACTTGCAGAGCGCTCAGGGAGCGGTCTCCAGGGTCCATGGTCAGGCGGTGCGGCCGTGGCACGCACGGCACGCACGGCGCCTATATTCTGTAGTGTGTGGTGTATGCATGTGGTCTTGGGGCACTGGGCCCGAAATGTCACTGTGCTAGTCGTAGACGAACGGTGGTTTGAGAAGAAGAACGAGTTGTGGGTGCTATTTGACTGGGATGTTAGAGCGGAAAACAGAGAGGGAGAGAGCGAGAGAGATGTGATGCTCGGGTTGTCAAGCGCTCAGTTTCACGGGTAGGTATGTACTCTGTTGCTTTCATGCGGTGCTCACTTATTTTCCGGGGGTCCGAACGTTGACCTTCCGAAATGTCCTCCTTCACCCTCCTCCTCCTTTTCCTTCTCCTTCGTCTTCTCCTCCTCGATGACTGGTTTCTCTGGGGGGTTGAAGGGGGGAGGTGGAGAGGTGAAGGACCCGTAGAAGGTACGTGATCTAAGGATGGATATAAGTTAAGAAGGAGTAGGAAATGTAGTGTGATATTTTATGAACTTGTATTGATGCACTTGTTATGCCTATGGATATCTCCAGATAAGAGAAATGAAAACAAAAGCGAGAGTTTGTAGCTCCGGCGACGGGCAAGTAAGTGGGAAGGCGCGACCTGGGCCCGCACCTTCCTCGATGGGCTCAGCTGCCAGTCGCCGGCCATGTCCAAGACGTAGTAGACATTAGTAGATGGCAGTATGGTTACTGACAGCTTGATGGTGGTTCTTTGAACGAGTGCAGGGTGCGAACCAAATAAGGTAAGGAAGTTGAAAGCGATAGTGGTACTTGTGTGAAAGCGAAAGACGAACGCTAAGCAGGAAAGAGTGTCGCTGAATAAGTCAAGGGTTTCAAAGAATAAAGGAGCTGGAAGGCTCATGGCTCGCGGTCAGAGTACGTACTCTGCCGACATAAGATTGCTGTCTGTTGAAGACTGGTATTGTTCTTCTTCATTGGGTTCGGTTAACTCAGTATGAATTGAGATCGGCGAGTCTAAGTTTCTCGGTGATCTGGTTGAGGCCCGAGACCTGATACTGCGCCCAGAGCCGAAGGGCGACCAGGCGGGTTGTTCGGTTGCTCTCGACAAGGGAGCTTTGGGTACAGGGCGTAACTGCGCCGTCCGGGGAGCCTTCATGATTCAGAGACAAGCTCGATCGTAGGCTATCAGGCTGAGACATAGTAGTCGGTTGGCATCGGTCTGGTGGCAATAGGTGCCACCCGAAGTCGCATCTAAGCTTTGGCGCGCCACGGCCACCGGCTAGACGACTTATCCCGGCACCTTTTGACATCCTGCGAACTAATAACCGTCGTCTCATCAGAAGGACCAAGCGTCCGCTGGCGCACCTCAAGCACCTGCTTATGCAGCTCAAGAGCTACGCGCCACAGGTTCTGCTTCTCAACAGAATAAGCTAACCACATGATAGCGGTCTGCGTATCAGGGTGCTCGATACCAAGCAACTCCCGCCTGGTCTCGACGACCTGTCGCCAGAAGTCTTCGCTTGCTTCATACCGCTTAAGCGCATACAGCACCGTACCGATCCAGAAGAGGGTGTCGAGCGTCTTCTTGTCTTGTTTGCCGAGCGAGGCGATCCGCGCACTGGCGACCTGCTGGAAATGAGCAAGGGCCTCTTCGTACTTGGCCCATTCGTAAAGGTTGACGCCGAGGGCGAAGTGCAAGCGGAGTGTTTCTTCATGTTCTGGGCCGAAGGCTAGCTTTGTTACGCTGAGTGCATCTTGGAGGACGGAGTTGGCCCGCTTGTATTTGCGCAGGCCCCTGAAGAGCTTTGCTAGATCATGCTTGCATTCTAGGGCGTCGGCGTGTGATGGTCCGAGCATGCGCTCGAAGGTTGATGTAGCTTGCTCCATGGGAGCAAGTGCGGCGTAGAGCCCGCCTTCGCGCATCATTATCTGGATCAGGGTCAAGCGGGAATATTGCGTGTCTAGGTGGTCGGGTCCGAGAAGAGCTTCCTGAACAACCTCCATCTTCTCGAGAATATCCCTGGCCTTTTCATATTTTTCTAGCTTGAAAAGCGATCGTGCGATCCAGTACCGTGAAGAGAGGGAATCTTGGTGTCTCGATCCAAACAGTATGGTGCGCCCACTGAGGGCTTCTTCAAACATAACCCGTGCCTTCAGATAATCTTGTCGGTACCACAGCGTCTCACCGATTTTATGCATCTGAGTGAAGGCAAGTTGCTTGTTTGCGATTGAAGTGGAATGTTTCGCGAGTTGTTGTAGAAGATCGCGCACCTCAGAGACCTTTGCTTCCTGGTCCTGATCGCAAAGCGACGAGCAGAGCCAGAAAAGAGTGTCGACAGTCTCGTCATCGTCGGGGCCGAGCAGCCTCTTGCGATTATCGTATACCCGGTCGAGAACATCCTGTGCCTCTTCATATTTTCCTTGTTGGTAAAGCGCCTTGCCAATTTCATGAAGCAAGGTAAGCGCTTGCGGGGAGTTTGAGACTTCCGCTACCTGCTGCAGAGCGACCCGAGCCTCCTCGTACCGCTGCTCCTTATACATACAGCATCCAAGCAATTGTAAGGCTTCGACGGTGAGACAATGGGCCGGGCCGAAAATTTCCTTCCAAGCATTTACTGCTTGCTCGAAGTACGACGCGGCATTCCCATAATCCTCCAGGTTCAAGTAGGCCTGACCAGCAAGGAAGAAGGATTGGAGGGTATCACTGTGTCGTAGCCCTAAAACGAACTTTTGCGTCTCCGCTGTCTCTCCGAGAATGATGAGAGCATCTTGAAGGTTCCCCTCGTCGAAGAGCGACTTGCTAAGCCAATAATCCGAGCACAGCGTGCTTCTGTCGGTTGGTCCAAGCAGCTGTTTCTGTGCGTACGCTGTGGCGCGAAGCACATGCTGAGCCTCCGCATGTTCTCCTTGTATTACATTCACAATGCCCAGCTGCTGCATCGATGAGAGAGTGTCGATGTCGTTTAGACCGAGAACGCCTTGTCGCCCATTAACAGCCTGTCGCAGCATGAACTCGGCCTCTGAGTACTTCTTCTCGGCCATGAATTTGACTCCCTTGTTGTGGGATTCTCGCGCTGCACTCAGTATTTCCGCTTTCCCAGCATCGGAATCGCTGCCTTCACCGTCTGATTCGGTCTCCTTCATGGGTTCCAAAGTAGTTGCTTCAGAAACTTGAGATTGGAGGGTACGGTGGGATCGCCAACTGAAGTCAGACCGCGCGGAACTGGGAACAGAATCGTTGATGAGGTCCCCAACTGTCAAGTCATCGTCCGTCTCATTCTCTTTCACTGGCTCCACGGTGGTCTGAGATATCTGAGACGGCTGAGACCGATGAGATCGCCAACTGAACTCTGATTGTGTGGCACTGCCAACCGAGATGTCATTGAGCAGGTCCCCAACCGTGAGGATATCCTCCGCTCCAATCTCTCTCGTTGGCTCCATGGTTGCTTCGGTAAGCTCAGACCGGAGGCTATATCGCGAACTGGCGTCAGACTGCACTGAACCGGTTCGAGGAGGAAAACAGTCGCCCATCATATCCCCAATTGTGAATATGTCCTCTGTTTTAATATCTCTCACTGGCTCCACGGTGACTTCGGATAAGCGAGATTCGAGGCTATATCGCGAGCTAGAGTAAGAATGCGCTGGACCAGGAGCAAAACAGTCACCCATTATATCCCCAACCGTGAAAATATCCTCTGTGTTGATCGTCGGCTCCATATTGGTCTCAGGAATTTCAGAACGAATAGTATAGTTGGATAGCGAGCTGGCGTCAGATCGTGCTGAACTGGGAACAAAGAAGTCGCCCATTATATCTCCAACCGTCATAGTATCCTCCAATTCACGTTCGATCTCTTCCACAAGTTCTTTGAAAGGTTGTTCCAGAGGTAATTTCTTTCCCGTAAGCCACGGGGTGTCGAGGGCAGCTGCGGCAGATGGACGAGCGTAAGGATTGGTAGTCAGCAAAGCATCGACGAAAGCGCGAGCTTCTGGGCTGACTACTAGCGAAAAAGGTCCTTGAATTGTCGTTCCCGTTTCGCTCTTGAATGGGTATTCGTGGTAAAGAATATAGAAGAACATCACTCCCAGCGACCACATGTCAGCTGCGCAGGTATGGCCAATCTCATCGGTTTCGCTATCTGCATCATCGTGGTGGAGGCCCAGGATCTCAGGCGCAAAGAAGTTCTGGGCGGTAACAAGCGATTGTGGGCTATCGTCGTGAATGGTGTGTTTGTTGTATCCAAAGTCGCCAACCTTCACAAACCATGTCGGATCCCTAGATATAACGAGTATATTCTGCATAAGTTAGCTTGCGACTTCGAAGGGACATTTTAAATTGCTTACCTCGGGATGGAGGCCAGGGTGGACAATATCGTTGGCATGCAACGAAGCTATACCCTCTGTGATTTGTGTTGCGATTTGTTTTGCTTCGTTCTCTGATAACGGCGCTTGTAGGTGTGCGGAGAGATTACCATGCATCATATGCTGCATGACCATGGAAATCAAACTTTGGACCTCAAACAGACCCAAGAACGTGATGAGCAGGCTGTCATACTGCAGGTCGTTGAAAAATAATTAAAAAGTGAGTGTATATGCAGGTGCAGATTGTAAACCCACCTTGTCCACGTTCTGCGAGAGCTTGGCGATAGCCTGCAGCTCCTGCTCACAAACAAATTGTTTGCGCTTGGTCCGGGGACGGACTTTAACCGCCTGCAGCTCTTTGTCGTCGCCATAATCGTATTCTTCGATCCAAACTTCCTTGAATCCCCATTTCACAAGCCGTCGCGTTACTTTTCGTGGCTTCCTCGACCGGCGCGTAGATGTATTGCTTCGAGTAGTAGTAGTGTCGTTATGATCCTCCTTCACCTGCACGCGCACCCCCTTATCAACGACGTCAACGTCCGGCGTTCTCATCGCGAGCACCATCGCGAGTAATAGTTGTAGAAGTTTGCAATCGCGTCGAAGAAACCCATGCGAAGGGGGTCATCAAAGATATCATCGTGCGTGTTTCAAGAAATAGAATGGGCGAGCTTCAGCTCGGGCCTAGCGTTCTCGAGAGCTGAAATCTGAATCTGAATCTGAATCGAAATTAATTATTCGTCAGACAGCCACGATCGAAAGTGGCTCAGGGGCAGTAGCCTGTGGAAGCCATGATTGGGCGCTCTGTGTGATGATCATGCCTGCGAGTGGAATATGGTTGGCTGTGGGCAACGTGCGACAATTGGAATTAAAGTTTGGGTCGATGAGCAGGGGCGCGCTATGCTGCACTATTGTTGGGTTAATGCCTGAATGAGGATTGTAATCTCCCATTCCCAATTGTCGGGTCTGCGAGTCAGGCGCTCTGCACGGGGCAATAATCGGGTTGTCATGTAATTGCTTTGTCTGCATTGTCTCTTTCAAGAGTTGATAGCTCTCGCACACAAGAATCAAGATGGATTTCGATGGATCAATTACGTAGAGGAATCGATCGTGTTGTGGTGTGGAGCGAAGGAATGGAGATGGAAGATGAAGGATCCACAAGGGAAGGAGCAGAAGGGCGTCTTTCCACGTGCTTGACACAAAACTGCAAGACTGCAGAAGTCACATGACATCCACTTATCTACGCCCTGGTTTCCTGGGGTAGGTTAGGCAGTGACATTGATAAGACTCTTTGAGAGCATGTTGCCTTAGGAGATTCTTTGTTACCATCCTGCACCTACGCTGTACTTAGATAATGAAACATGGTCGCCATGAAGGATCACTGGGCGCTTCATCGCAGCAACTAGAAGTGCTTACTCTCTACTACTAGTTGCTTAAAGACAGACCAAGGCGCTCTTTGACTCTGACACAGTTCTTCAATTCTGCTAATACTCAAACATCCTCAGTCGAAACTCTCTAACAGGTAGAACAATTCACTTCATCTCGGCTTATCATACGAAAGGCTAACACTTACCAGAGAAAGAACACAAGTCAAGCTCTGCCAAATAAGCCTAAACGGGGTACAGTGCCTGCTTCATAGCGCTCTCCGCACCTTACTGGCGATTGACAGAGGCTCACTGGAATTGGAATCAGAATGTGCACCCAATTCTACCGCACCTATTCCTGCGGCTGCAAAAAGCAAGGAGAGTTCAAGCAATGTGACGAAAGACTCGGATCGAACGTCAAATGCCACCCGCTCAAGTCAGAGCAGTTACCACCCAAAGATCATATGTGTTCTCGACACATGGTGCATCCGGACGCCGATGTGAAATACAGAGCCTAGAAAAACATCTGTTGGAAAGATCGAGGGTCATAATGTTCTGCAAGTCGAGGGTCGATGTGCTATTTTGCGGTTCGGCACAGGTCGAAGCGTTCAAATCGTACAATTGAGGAATGAAATGGAGAACGGTATTCATTTGCGATATGCGCTTTGACTTCTTCTGTTGCTAAATACAGCTTCATATGATGTCCTTTGCTTGCCACCATTGTCCGCTTTCGATGCACTGGTCGTTCTCAAGATGTTTCTCGAGATAATCAGAGGTAAATAATCGACGCCGGCGAAGTGCTTCGCGCCAATTGCGCTCTCCACAACGCGGACAAGTAACACCCCATTCTAGACTTCTCTGGCGCAGGACTGGCGCACGTACGATTGCTAGAAAACGGAATTGATCAAACTCGTTGTATCCATACTCATATTCGGTGAGACAGAGGAACTTGCTCCTGTAGGATCTTGTGAATTGCCCGAATCCCTTTCGGCTTTCGTATTTGCCGGGTGGGGCAAATGTTCCTTGTATCCGGTCCTCGTACGTGCGATGAACATTTACTCCTTGTCGTGCGGTCGTATCATCGACCAGAATTATCTGGTATGGACAGCGGGCACTGCCCGATGAGTATCTTCCAGGAATGCTCCGCATACAGGGCCTTTTAGCAATTTCGTGGCCGGAGAGTTTGAGAATATCCTTGGCTTCAATATGAAGGCGTGTAAGATACTCCTTTTCTATGGTAAAACAGAAATAGCAGACACGGCGGCAGGTGAGAAGGTAGAGATAGCCCCCAAAGTCACCGCAAGAGCTGCATTCAGCTTTGCTTAGTTCCTTGCAGATATCTTCGCAAGAAAATTAGCGTGCGACATCTATACTGAGAGCTGCTCGAACCACCACCTTTGCATGAGTCACGATTTGCGCGTACTCTCTGATGCTATCGACGGCTTGCATGGACCGTCGATTAACGCGTCGGAAATCTGTGAGGGTCCGTAGGTCGAGCTTGACGAGCACTGAATCTAAGAGCTCCACGGGGAGTTTTTCCAGAGATCCAAGTCCCTTCTCTGGAACGCCATGGTGATTTCCATTGTCGAGGGGGCATAGGCTCTTGTTGTCACTCAGAGCATTGTCCACTTGACCTTAGGACCTGCTGCTGAGAGGGATTCCTGCCATCTTTCTGAGCTGATTATTGGACTTTTGTCGAGCATTCGGCAGCATCACAGCATCTTGCATGCATATACCCCGCTCACCGCTTGATGACCTCGCGACTGTATTCCGGTTGGTCGGGCCTATAGGCAGCACCATTGAGCTTCGATAAACATTTCCACCCACCCACAGCATCACCTTTCGACTCCAAAACTCACATAGCCCGGACCATGTCCCGAACCATGTACCTCGCCATATTCTCCAATGGCCCCCGACCAGCGCATCAATCCATATTCATCCCAACAGGCAACAACGGCAAGAAGGGGAAACTGATACACATTGACGGCAACCCGGCGTATGGATTCTGGCTCGAGTTTCTGCGAAACTTTGACTTTGATGACTTTGTATCGTTATTTCTAGTAGTTGAGCTGGGGTTGGTCGAGGGTCAGTATGTGAAGGACATTCCCGGGAACGGGAAGCAGTCGAAGGACACCATTGCCCGCGATCGTCTGGAATCGGTAGCTACGATGGTGCCGCCTCCGGGACGTAGTTTGAATCCATTTGATCCTGCTGTAGGTGATGTCTGCCTATGGGCGAAGGGCTGAAAAGACAGAATTGACCAGAATTGGGCGGATGAGTATGTTCGCAAGCTTGTTGAAGAGGGATATCTCGACACCAAAACGATCGCGGTGTTTGAGAACGCTCCAAAGGTGCTTAGAGAGAATGATTGAGGCTCATGCATGAGGTGGTTGGGCAGAGCTGAAACTTGTTTGGATTGACCTCACCCCGCCCCCGCTCGCTTTCTAATCATTGTTGACGTTGCCTACTCTTTCTCAACAGCCATCTCATCTTTTACATATCTACATACAATTTCCAGAATCAAACATATTCGACAATGCCTATCACTCACATCGTTCTCTTTAAGCTCAAGGCAGGCCTTGAGGCCGAAGTCATCAACGACGTAAGCCAACCCATATGTACTAACCCCGCACGAGATGACAATAGCTGACATCCGAACAGCTCTGCAAGCGCATGCTCGCCCTCAAGGATAACTGCCTTCATCCGACTTCTCAGACGCCATACATTCTCTCCTCGTCAGGTGGTGTCGATAATTCGCCCGAGGGTCGCCAGGTTTGTCATCCATCTATGCCCATATCCCCGTAATTAGTACTGTATTGACACCCACCCAGGAGGGCATCACCCACGCCTTTGTAGTCGAGTTTGCAAGCGCCTCGGACAGAGACTACTATATTGAAAAGGACCCCGCGCATTTGGAGTTTGTGAGCACTTTGGGTGGTGTCGTTGAGAAGGCGCAGGTTATTGATTACACGAACGGGGTTTTCTAAACAATCTACTGCATACTCGAGCTAATGGATCGCCTTACTTGCTGATGAGTTTGACTTCTATTAAAAGTACTTTATCTCCCAGTAGTATTTTTCCAGGAAGTGACATCGACCAAGGGTCCGAGGTAAAAGGGTTAATCATTTTGGGTAATCAAGGCGAAAGAGACGCACCTACTTCATCCTTCGCACTTTCCTCAAAAAGAACATAAATCGAAAGGTCTTCAAAGACAATCTGGTCAATATTATTTTCTTTCTTATACTATTTCGAGTCATGAGTCCGAATGAACATTATTAAGGCATATTCCAGCCATACTTTCCTCCCATAAGTATTTCGACCTTTTCAGACATGGTTCATTCCACCAACTCTTCTTCATCTTTTGGTTCTCCCTCGAGCCCTATTCTGAACTTTAGCCTCATTGATGAGCTACAACGCACCGCGCTCATCAGGCTTGGTCCATGTACGTGGCAAGGTCAAAGCGGTTTTCAATGCCGTTGCTCTTCTGGAAGCGTCGTTTTGCGCCCAAGGAGGGCGAGCGACACAGACTGTAGATGCCATGTCTGTGGGCATCTTATGTCGATACACCAGAATTATAGGACAAGTCCAGCAACTCAACAAGAGCAACAGCAACAGCCCCTGCCATCTCAGCAGCCCGGGAAATGGCCGTCAGATTCCAGCAGCGCATCGGAGCAATCCCAACCAGATCCATCGACACCTCGCTGGCAGAACCGTTTGTCATCATCAGCTCCCAGCAGCGTATCTCAGCAACCTGAGCCTGAAGCCCGTCCAACATTAATAAGGGAGCTAATAGGTAACTGAGGGCTCCCAAGCTGTGAACTGGCTCTAGCTAATTTCTTCCTCTAGATATTCCGGCCTCCGTCAATCCTCGCAAGCATCTTGCCACCCGGTTGATCCAAAGTGTCGAACGCTATAAGATAATCAGAGTATGCGGTACATTTGCCTCTGGGAAGACAACCCTGATAAATCTTCTGATCAACTACATTATCAGGAGCTCCTCCTCGTTTCCCAATCACAGGATAATGTCTTGGGAAGAAAACGACGTCATCACCGCAGGAGGGTGGCAGCAATATCTGAATCTGACGACAGGGGTTCATGGGACTGACTGGCTCTCGAACAAGGCATATATGATATTTGACGATGCGCACAAGTCTTATTGGGACTATAAACTCGAAAGTCGACGAGGGTCCACGACATGTCCTTTGTGTTCCCTTCTCAAATACACCGCTGGTAAGTCTTCGAAACGCTAATTTTGCTGTTTGAACTGCTAACGTGGTGCCAGGTATTGTCTCTTTCTTGTTGTAGATAGCGACTGTATAGAAGATGGCAAAGAGCGTTTTCGCGAGGCTCTTCAGTCTGCCGTTGAATGCCTGAAGATTTATAGTTCTAGATGACCTGCCACAAGAGAGTATTAGGCTTGAGGTGAAATGAAGGGAGGTATAGACTTGACATCTACTGGCGCTCCGGAGAGATTCGAAGCTGCATTTTGCTTAGATGCTGGCTCAATATGATGGCATAGAGATGCCTACCGTCAGTCATTCTCCATGGGGTACACTCTACTTAGGTAGACTAAATGGCTTGCAGGAGTAAATTAGCTGTGATACCATGCTTATATCGTAATTCTAGATAGTTGATAGAATTCTAGATAGTTAATAGACATATCTTATTCTTTCCTAAAATTCAAACGTATTCATCGATGCATAAAAAATGAGGTTATGATATCTTCCTTCTAAGATAATCTTCACCCCCCTCAACAAACGTATAATCAACCCACAACAAAAGGAAATCGTATAACTCTCCCCCATAACCTAAACAACCTCAAATCCCCTCCTCTGCTCAAAAAGACTAACAAGCGGAACAAACAACTTCTTCCCCTTAGATTCCCTCCCCTCTTTCCCCGCAAGAACATTCTCCTCCCAATCCCGCCGAATCTCATTCCACTCAACAACCCTCCACTCACTACACTTCTCCGGCTCGAGGATCTTCGCCTCCCCCTGCCCAGGAAGGATCATCCCAGATACAAAGATCGTGACGTAGTGCTTGTTGTCAGCGAGCATGATATCGTTTGTGGCTGTTAGGAAGCGAATGGAGGAGGGATCAAGTTCGAGACCTGTTTCCTCGGCTACTTCTCGTAACGCGCATGTTTCGAAGGACTCGTTTAGTTCTAGGTGCCCGCCTGGGAGGGCCCATGTTCCTGTTGGAAATATGTTAGTATACCTATCAGTGTATATGGGAAAGTGGAGTGGTTTTGAGGGAGAAGTACCAGCGCCGTGAGAGCCTTTGCGCTGCCCGATGATGAATTTCGCGTCTGGAGTGAGGGCGAAAACCCCGACGCCGACGCGGACGTTCTGATTGGACATTTTTGGTTTGGTAGGTTGTGTGTTTGTTTGTGTGTTTGTTTGTTGCGAGGTTGGAAGGCAGGTGAGCAACTGGGCAAATGCTAGATGCTTAAGTATAGTAGGTAGGTGTCTAGAAGGTCAAGCGTAGTGAGTCCAATAGGTCGAATCCCACTTTCCCTGTATCAGTAAAAAATAGAGAAGAGAAGATGAAGATCAACTACCCCTCCACGGATTCAACCCGTCTTACATAATCCTCACTTCTTTGAGATTCCTAGAACAAAAGCTCTTTAGCTGGCTGGAAATGGAAGCAAGGCTGTTTCGAGTTCCAAGGTCTTCGAGACTCTCGTTGTACTGGTGACATTGAGGCTGAGCTGCATGAATCAATGCGGGCAGGGCAATCCGGCCCGCGTGAATGAGTCGGAGCTGTGGGGCTGGGCGCTAAGGTCAGATATTGGAAATCTCAATGCATGCCCTGTCAAGATTAGTCTCGTGGCTTTGGGCGATGAATCTGCCTTGTGGCTGTGGCTGGTGTCCTTGCATAAGGCATGTACAATGAGTCATTGATTGGTGGGACAAAGGTGGTATATTACAACTATTATACAGGTGTGGCTGGTGTAGGTATCAGTAAGGCGGCTACAGCCCTAAAGCTGCGCCAACGTCTCTCGCACAACACTGGACAGCTCGTCCAACGGCAGGTCCTGGCGTAGTCCTAAGCGCCGGCATTGGACTTCCAACGTTTGCTTTTCCTTCCATCCTCGTCCGAGGACTACGATGACGGGATACCCGATGAGGTCCGCATCGCCCATTTTCCAGCCCATGTTCTTTGCGCGGTCGTCGATGATTGCATCAACTGGTGTTGAAGACGCCGCATCTGCGCCAGCGACAAGATGATCGTAGACCATCTCAGCGTCCGCCAACACATCATCCGTAGCTGGGACAATAGCAACTTCAAACGGCGCAATCGCTCTTGGCCAGTTCAGCCCTTTGTTGTCGACAAGGCAATCCGCGACCGCAGCGATCATGCGCGAGACACCAATACCGTGGCAGCCCATTTGCATGGGAACAGACTTGTTGTCCTCGCGTTTGACTGTGGCCTGTAGGACTTCGCTGTAGCGGGTTCCGAGGTGGAAGGTGTGGCCCAGCTCAATGGCAGTGTGTGTTTTTAGCTTACCCTGCGTGCACTTCGGGCATTGATCGCCGTCGAGAACATTGACGAGGTTGAGTCGGTTGGATGTGCCGGGGAATGTATCGAGACGGGTGAACCGCAGGTTTTCGACGGCGCAGCCAGCTTCCTGGAGCATCCTGCGCGGGGGCCTAGTGTAGGCGTGGACGAGATTGTCGTACATGTCAACCACTCTAGTTTTCTCTGTGGAACCATGCGAAGATGCCTTGGAGTTGGCTCGTGCAGCCCATTGCTCCAAAGGATTCTTGATGCTGATGTCGATGTCAATGCCGGCGGCGTTGGCAATGGACTTGACCGCGTGAGAGTTGACTTGTCTTCTTACGGGGTCGGTAACGCCGTCCTCCACTGTGAACTTTGGGTACCAACTGCGGATTAGGGTCTTTCTATCCTTTGAAATGGCCATCCACAGGCCAGTAGAGACTCGTGCATTAGTTTCTTCAGATTTCTCGGACACGTCAAACCCAGGCGTCGATTCGGCCGAAGTCCCAGAAGCTAGGGCCTTGCCATCCGCAAGCTCTTCGTTGTAGACGCTGTCACAGTTGGAGCAGCTGACAACTGTGTCTTCACCTCTCGGGCTAGGGAAGTGGAACTCATGGCTTAGACTGCCGCCCATGTTGCCCGAGTCTGCGGCGGCTGTCAGGTATGGAAGCTTCAGCTCGTCGAATAGCCTCGTGTAGGCGCTTTTTACTAGCTCATACGTCTTCAAAGCTTCCTCGACGGTAAAGTCAAAGGTGTACAGATCTTTCATAATGAATTCTCGACCGCGAAGGAGGCCTTGTCGCGGTCGTGCCTCATCTCGGTATTTCCTCGCTACAAAATCAGTCATGTCTCTTTAATAGTAGACTCTTTACTCACAGATTTGGTAGACCCGTAATGGCAAGTCTCGATATGACGCGGTAAGGCTGCCTGCCAAGGCAGTGATTTCCTCCTCGTGCGTTGGCGCAAGTAGGAACTTGAACTCTTTCCTGTCTTGGAAGCGGAACACCTGCGTCGGCTATTAGCAGAGCCTGACAACAAAGTAAGTTATCATTACCTCTGATCCTTTCGTCAGCCGCCCAGACTGTTCCCAGAGCTCCTGAGAGGAAATTGAAGATAGCGAGATCTTAGACGCGCCTGCCAATAGTCAGCCGCAAGTTAAGCCAGGCTGTGTAGAAGATACTCACCAACTGATTGCATATGCCGGTCAATAAGACGCTCTAGTTTGTCTTGTACCCGCAAGCCTAGAGGTAGCATGTGGAAAATGCCGGAGTAAGCCTAGACTGTCAGCACTGCCCGCTCAGTAAATTTCTGGCCCTAGGCACCTTTCGATATAATCCAGCTCGGATGAACCAGTCATTGATATCTGCGCTCGTTAGCTGGGTTCATACGGGCAAACAAGACGACGTACCTGTTTCAGCCTGTGCAGCCTGTTTTGGGACCCGTAGGGTCGGCGTCCACAAATTGGACGCCCGATTCCGTCCATCAGTCTATGAGTTCTGTTAGTTTGCCTTAGGCAATTGGCATGATAAACATACGTGAATATTGGATCTTGATATCCGTAATCGCATACTCCAAGTGTATGTTTGGGAGGGCCTCAGGAACCGGCCCGCGGCCGGGCGAGTTCCCAGCAGCATCAGGAGTCACGATCCAAGAGAATCTAGAGGGACAAGATTAAGCAAGCTTCTGAATCAAGATAAGAGTTTTCAAAACTCAAAATTCCTGTTCTTCGCGCTGGATATGTAGCCATGCGAACCACCCGATCTCTCAGAGATTCAGACGGCATCGGACCCACATTTCTCCGGCGGCCAATTTCTAGCGGCAGAAAAAAAGTTGAGAAGAGAAAAAAAGAAGCAAGCTATACGGCCAAACTCTACCATTGCACTAGCCAGGACTTTTGATCATGGCTAAAGGCAAGGGAAAGCGTCCGGCGCCTGCTAATACCACTGGGGCTAACAATATCCCCCTCGCCGCCAACAAAAAGACCGACACTCCAGCCGATGTCCTTCCGCAAGTGGAGGAGAATGCCTTTGCGGGTCTCCGCCAGAAGATCGAGCAGAGATTGAAGGAGGGTGCTACGAAGCAGAAGTCAAAGAACACAAAGAACAACACTGCAAAAGCCGACTCGAAACCGAATAACGAATCCGATAAGAACGCCAAGGGCAAGAAGCGGGATCGCAATGGCGAGGTGATCGCTCAGGATGAGAAGAAGGGCGGGAAATTGCAGCAAGGAAAGTCAGACAAAGTTGATGACGACGATGTTCTCCGCCAGGAAATTCTGGCCCTTGGAGGGACTGAGGAAGATCTTGACCTGATCGCGGGGATTGATTCGGAGGACGAAGTGGAGGCCGCAGAGGACTCTAAGAAGTCAAAGGGGTCGGCCGAGGACTCGCTACGGAAGGAGCTGTCAGCCATGCTCGCTGCGGCTGGTCAGGTGATTCCCGATGACCTTGAGGACGAGGAGGTAGAGGAGGAGGCTGAAGACGAAGCTGAGGAGGAAGAAGCTGAGGAGGATGAGGGTGAGGATGGAGAGGAAGAGGAGGAACAATCAAGCCCAGAAGAAGAGTCTTCAGATGAGGAGCCCGAGCCGGAGGTTAAGAAGCCGGCAAAGAAGGAAGTCAAGGAAAGCGTGCCAGAAACCATTTTTCCCAAAGAGTTCGCAAAGCTTGTGAGTATATTATCCTCGTGCGAAGGCTATAGACTAACTTTCTAGGCCGTTCAACCTAGATCTGACTGGTATATGACACCTCTACCCGCTACCTCCTTGAAACAAGCAGGCTCTGGTGTTCCCCGACACCTACTCGACCGGATTCACAATTACGCCATCTCGCTACTGGAGAAGGAAAACAAGATGTACGGAGAGGCCCAGCAGGCCTCTGCATCTTCATCACACAAGTTCTACAGCACCATCATGACGAGCGGTACCCTCAGTGATAAGACGTCGGCTCTGACGCTGGCCGTACAAGAGTCGCCCTTGCACAACACCAAGTCACTGGAGAACCTGGTTGCGCTCGGAAAGAAGCGCAGTCGTGCTCAGGCTGTTGATGTTCTCCGCTCGCTAAAGGATATGTTCGCTCAGGGTACACTGCTTCCGAACGACCGACGACTCCGTGCGTTCGCAAACCAGCCTGCCCTTGTTTCTGCCTTCCATGGTGTTGGTAGCAAGTGGACTGAAGGAGCTGCTCTTCCTGGTGGTCTCCAGAACAGCCACCTGATTGTCTGGGCCTATGAGCACTTCCTCAAGGATCAGTACTTTGAGGTGCTGAAGATCTTGGAAACGTGGTGTAATGACGAGATTGAGTTCTCCCGTACGAGAGCAGTCAGCTACGTCTTTGAGCTGCTCAAGGAGAAGCCAGAGCAGGAGGCTAACCTGCTGCGACTGCTCGTCAACAAGCTCGGTGACACATCCAAGAAGATCGCGTCGCGAGCCTCGTTCCTCCTCCTGCAGTTGGAACTGTCACATCCTTTGATGAAGCCCACCATTATCAAGGCTGTTGAAGAAGTCCTTTTCCGCCCTGGTCAAAGTCAACACGCCAAGTACTACTCCATCATCACTCTCAACCAGACTGTACTCAGCGGCAAAGAGGAAGAGGTCGGAGTTCAACTACTCGACATCTACTTCTCTCTCTTCGTTGTCTTATTGAAGCCCTCAAAGCACAAAAAATTCGACAAGAAGAAGCAGGGCAAGGGCGGCAAGAAGCAGAGCGCCAAGGACAAGGAGAACGCGGAGATCCAGAACGAGGAGATGCAAGACAAGCTCGTCTCCGCGGTTTTGACCGGTGTCAACCGTGCTTACCCTTTCACCAGCTCAAACTCTGAGCGTCTGTCCAAGCACATCGAAACGCTCTTCCGCATTACTCACTCTTCCAACTTCAACACTAGTATCCAGGCTCTGATGCTCATCCAGCAGCTGACCTCGACACACCAAGTATCCAGCGATCGTTTCTACCGCACTCTCTACGAGTCTCTTCTTGATCCTCGCGTTGCCACGTCTTCGAAGCAGTCTTTGTACCTGAACCTGTTGTTCAAGGCCCTGAAGAACGATGTCAATGTCCGACGTATCAAGGCGTTTGTCAAGCGTATTGTCCAGGTCCTTGGACTGCACCAGCCCGCCTTTATCTGTGGTGTCTTCTACCTGATTCGTGAGCTGGAGAAGACGTACGCCAGTCTTCAGACTCTCTACGACCAGCCCGAAGACAATGAAAGTGATGATGAAGAAGTCTTCAGGGACGTTCCTGACGAGGACGATGATGTTCAACCAGAAGTCCCCGAAAAGCCTAAGCCTCGTAACGGCTACGATCCTCGCAAGCGTGATCCCGAGCACAGCAATGCCGACAAGGCTTGTCTCTGGGAAATGGTAAGCCTCCTACATATTTACATTTTGGGAATCATCTGCTAACTCCGTCAGCTACCCTACCTAAACCACTTCCACCCCTCAGTCTCAGTCAACGCAGCCTCCCTCCTCGAAAATGAACCCATGAGCGGCAAACCCGACATGACTCTTCACACCCTCACCCACTTCCTCGACCGCTTCGTTTACAGAACACCCAAAGCCGCCGCCTCAACACGCGGTTCCTCGCTCATGCAGCCGTTGGCCGGCAGCGATGCCAAAGACAGACTGGTCACATCCGGACAACATGCACGAGACCTGCCTCTCAACTCCGAATCCTTCTGGAAGAAGAAGGCCGAGGACGTCTCTGCCGAAGATACCTTCTTCCACGAATACTTCAGCCGCCTGGGTAAAGACAAGGAGCGTGCTCAACTCAAGAAGAAGAAGAGCAAGGACCCTGTTGAGCGGGATGAGGAGGGCGATGTGGATGATGAGCCTAGCGATGCGGAGTCCGAGATCTGGAAAGCGCTTGTTGACTCCAAGCCTGAAGTTGGTGGGGAGGATAGTGATGATGATCTTGACCTTGATGATCTTGAAAGTGCTTACGATCAGTCTGATGAAGGTGAAGAGGGTGATGACGACGAGGTCATCTTCAACGACGAATCCGACGTCGATGAAGACGAGGAGATGGAAGACGTCGAAGAGGAAGAGGTCCCGACCAAGACGAAAGCCAAGGGCAAGAAGTCCAAGGACGAAGACCTCGAAGACGAAGAGGCCTTCGACATGGACGTCTCAGACGAGGAAGCCTTTGTCGATAGCGACGAAGACCTACCATCCGATGTCGAGCTCGGTGGCGTGGAACCGCCCAAGGAAGAAAAGGGCGGTCGCTCGAAGCGGCGCAAGCTCAAGCACCTGCCGACATTTGCCTCGGCGGACGACTATGCGGCTCTGCTCGCTGGGGAGGACGAGGGGATGTAAGGGGTTTCCCTATGGAGTTATGTATCTACTATCACCATCTGCAAATATCCAAGTCGCATTTGATAGACACGACATCTTTTCTAGTCTTCCAAAACACAGAATCTCTAATTCTCTGTAAAACTTAATGTAGATGAAGTGGACAAATTACATGACCATGACCTGACCCCTTGCACCTCCCACGCGGCCATCAGCCACAGATGAATCAAGGGTTAATCGTTAGTAAAGTCGAGACTCAGATGGTCGCTGCATATGCGGCGCCAGCGTGGAACCGGGGCACAGATGGGGGCATTGGGGCCAAGTCTGGAGCCGACGACGCACGTTACCAACGGTACCTCGGCCAATGACATCATGGCTGTCCGCGGGTGGAGGTCCACTTGATGGCGCCATAGCTCGACTTTATTGCTAAGTTGCGCCAAAAGCTTGGTGGGATTTAATGTCTGAGATATACACTATATTCTCAAAATGACAAATCTAACGATGATTCCTGGTTTTTTGTCCGTGATAAATCTCTGTTGAAAAATTGTGAAGACTCGAGAAACCTGCTGCACGACAACCGTGGACGAAAGCGGGTCGTGGGGGATGCTAACTGTGAACGGTCGGAGGAATCCGCCAGCGGGTCCTGGGGCACTGCAAGGTTACAAGGTTGCACTCTCACCCGCGACCAAACTGAGATCGGATGCGCTCATTCTTGCTTCTTTTGCTCCGAGGACGTATGTTCCTGGCCATCGAGATCTGGCCGAGCACGTCATGGCTTTGATGGGGGCGACTGCCCACTGGCCCTGCAAAGACTGCCGTCTGCATTTACAGTTTCTATGGCCTGCCAGTCGCAACCAGCTTTTTGACTGCTAGAGTTTTATCGATAGGGATTTACCAGTAGAGATAGGAATCATTGTCTGATGGTGCACACCACCTGCACCTGCACCTTCACTTCTTTTACCTTTTTCTTAATCTTCACTCTGTTACTACTACTGCTGCAGCTACAAGCAATTCGCAAGACTTTCCAAGCAATTTAACCCCTCGGCGACGCCGCTTGGCCAGCGGACTGTAACTGCAGCGAATCCATTGCCACTCCATCGTTCACCATCGCAGCGTTCTGATAGGTCTGCCGCGCCCAGCTCTGTCCAGCATCCTCTTCCTTAGGCTCTTAGCCTCTTAGCAAACTCAGGCTTGCTATCCACACCACTGTCGCCTCTTACCTACTCTAGTGTTGCTCTGTTTAAATTTTCTTATCATCATCCTTCGTCTCGCAAGTTTCGACCCTTTAGTTTCTTGTCCGATCTTCATAGGCAGAGGTAAGCACGCACGCGCTCTCTTATATCCCGCTCTTCTCCTCATACACTCCTCATACTCATACTCTTCCACTTCCGTCCCGCGTCTGGTGTACTCCGCACTAACTCCCAGTTTCATTTTCATCCAGTCCTACTTTTCACCTAGAAAAGCAGTACATGCCTCCGCTAGCACAGAACTTCTTTTCTCGTCTCTACTCTGTCCGCTCCTTCCACCGACGCTTCGTCCGCTCGATAAAATGGCGGGACTCTTCGGCTCAAACAGGGCCGAGCCTGAGCCTGAGCCCGAGCTCAATCGCTCCGTGGGCTCAGACAACTCTGCTGAACGGATGAAGGACAAGGATCTCGAAAATCAGCAACAGGGTTCCGATTCGGAGTCGGGTGAGATTGGAAGACAGATTGAGTTGGAGGCGGAGAATTCGATCAAGTATCGGACTTGTAGTTGGCAGAAGGTGTGACTTCCATACATTCCATTCCCGTCGCAATTTACAGGGTGAAACCTGGATTGCGGGGGGATTGGGTCTCTTGTGCTAACGGCTGTCGTCGCTTTCTTAGACGGCTGCGCTGCTCTTCTCGGAGTATATTTGCTTGGCTATGATGTCGTTTCCGTGGTCGTACTCAGTTCTTGGTCTTGTTCCGGGCTTGGTTCTGACAGTGTTTATTGCCGGCGTTGTTCTTTATACTTCGCTTATTATCTGGTGGGTTCATACTTGATTTCCTGCGCGATCACACAATTAACATTGTACAGGCGATTTTGTCTGCGCCATCCGCATATTCGCGATGTCTGCGATATTGGCCAGCATCTGTTCTGGGGCTCCAAGATTGTTTGGTACTTGACTGCGGTCATGTTCTTGCTAAACAACACATTCATTCAGGTACTTATCCTTCAGACCTTTGAAAGACCATGTCTGATTCTTTAGGGCTTGCACTGTTTGGTCGGCGCCGAATGGTTCAACACAATTACCGGCCACGGAACGTGCACCATTGTGTTCTCCCTCGTCACAGCGATCATCTCCCTCGTCTGTTCGATTCCTCGTACATTTAACACGCTGTCCAAGGTCGCGACCATCTCCGCGCTCGCCACGTTCATTTCCGTCCTGCTGGCCATGATCTTCAGCGCCATTGAAGACCGTCCCGCCGGCTACAGCGCCGAACTGGGCGAACCCATCGTCAAGGCGATCCCCGTCGAAGGCACCACATTTGTCTCCGGAATGAACGCCTTCCTCAACATTAGTTACACCTTTATCGGCCAAATCACGCTTCCCAGCTTCATCGCCGAAATGAAAGAGCCCAAGGATTTCTGGAAGTCCGTGACGGCCGTGACGATTGCCGAAATCATCCTCTTCAGTCTCGTTGGTTCTATCGTCTACGCCTACACCGGCACACAATACATGACCAGTCCGGCCTTTGGCTCCCTCGGCAATGAGGTCTACAAGAAGATCTCCTTCACATTCATGGTGCCAACCATCATCTTCCTCGGAGTCCTGTACGCCTCCGTCTCGGCGCGGTTCATCTTTTTCCGCATCTTCGAAGGAACACGCCACAAGGGCAACCACACCTTTATCGGCTGGATCAGTTGGATCGGTATCCTTGCCTGCCTGTGGACAATGGCATTCATCATCTCAGAAGTTATTCCTTTCTTCTCAGACTTGCTCTCGATCATGAGTTCGCTGTTCGACTCGTTCTTCGGATTCATTTTCTGGGGTGTAGCTTACCTCCGCATGAGACGCGAGGACTACGGTCCGGGATTTTATAAGAATCGTGGGTTCCGAGGTTGGTGCGGTGCTATCTGTAACGTTGGGTTGATCGGTATCGGGCTTTACTTTCTTGGTCCGGGCACTTACGTATGCACCCTCTCCTTTTTCTCTCACCCCCACGCCTATCATGACCAGCATAGACTAACATGAATATCCAGGCCTCGATCGAAAGTGTAATCCTAAACTACCAAGCCGGCACAGTCGGAAGCCCCTTCTCATGTGCAGATAACGGACTCTAATCAATCCCATCAATCTGTAATCTGCATTGGGGTCATTCGTGCTTTTCGCTTCTTGTTCATTTTGCTTGATAAAATGGGCTTTGGCTGGAATTTTGTTCGATGTGAACGGTGTGGGATTATGATATGATCTATGAAACCATCATGATATATTTCTAATACAAGATTGATGCTTGGGTTTGGTCTCGGGTGCTGTGGCTAGTTTCGTATCTGTCTGGTCGCGGGATGATCTACGTAAACGAGGATGAAAAGGGAAAGCAACACGAAAGATTGTCGCCAATAGTGTATGGACAACATGAGTAAACATGAAATGTCCATGAAATGCCCCTTGCAAAAATACATCGACCAGTGCCAGTGTCGAACCGGCGACTTCGTGTCCCATGTCCCTACAGAAGTGGAATGTGTTAGGTAAGCGGGTCCACCGAGCCTAGTGACATCAACCGACCAATCACAAGCGGGCATGTAACTTTGATCCTGCTCTCAACAACTCCACCAAGAAAAATCGATTTTGACGCGCTGAATCGCAGCCAATCCACGTCTCGAGATCAAAAAAAAAAAAAAAAGATATGACCAGTGCCGGGCTCGATCCGGCGACATTTCGCGTGTTAGGCGAACATCCTAACCAACTAGATCAACCGGCCAATTCTTGTACAAGATGGAGCACATCTTAACATTATATGGTTACAGTCCTACCATCTGCTTAGAAGGAGCCCTCAAGGGGGCTTATCTCTCCTCCGCGGGATTTTCCTATCACACGTGACTTTGCCGCTTACCGTCTACTATGACGCTTTCCTTAGGTGACTTCTCCGGACAATCGAATTCATTCCTCATTCCCAATCCCTTCTTCAATTCAGATAGATCAAAATGTCTGCTGTACGGCCCCTAAGACGAGGTATTAACCTCCTTGGATCCCGATCCCTGACTACAACCACCACGATCGCTGGCAATGGTCTCCCCCGCGGCCTTGGAGCTGGGGCAGCTGCTTCTCCGCACGCCCGCCGCGCTCTCCGCTCGACAGGGACAGCTCCGGCCAGCAACAAGATCCAGCCTCTCAATGTCACTGGCAATGGCGTGAGGTTTGCCTCGTCCGCCGCGGCGCCCGGCTCGCTGCACCAGACTCAGCTTTATAATTTACATGTTGCGAATGGCGCGAAGATGGTGCCCTTTGCGGGGTTCAGTATGCCGCTTCAGTATGGTGATTTGAGCCACGTTGAGAGTCATCTCTGGACGAGGGAGAAGGCGAGTTTGTTTGATGTTAGTCATATGTATGTTCCCCTACCTTGTTACAATATGTGCCTGCAATTGGGTGGTCAGTGACTGATGGATGTTTGTAGGGTCCAACACCGCCTCAGCGGGCCCGGCGCCCTCGATCTCCTCATGAAGGTCACGCCCTCATCCCTCGACAAACTTTCAGATAACACCTCCACACTCTCCTGTCTCCTTGAGCCCGGAACCGGCGGTATAGTCGACGACACGGTCATCACGCGTCTAGGCAAAGACACATTCTACTTCGTGACCAACGCCGGCCGCCGCGACGAGGATCTCGCCTTCTTAACGGCCGAAATCGACGTCTTCAAGGCCGCTAATGGTGCGGAGAAGGAAATCACCTGGGAGATTCTGGGGGAACACTCCCTTGTCGCGCTTCAGGGCCCCGAGGCCGCTGCAGCCCTGCAACCACTCATTGCAACCAACACAGAGGCCTCATCCGACCTAAGCACACTCTACTTCGGCAACTGCCGCGCTCTCAACATCACCCTGCCAAACGGCACAACGACCTCAGACCCCCTCCTCATCTCCCGAACAGGCTACACAGGCGAAGACGGCTTCGAGATCTCCATCCCGCCCTCCGTCTCACCGTCAGAAGTAGCAAACGCCCTCCTCCAAAACAGCAATGTCAAGCTCGCCGGTCTCGCAGCGCGTGACTCCCTCCGCCTCGAAGCCGGAATGTGTCTCTACGGCCACGACATTTCAACCGCGCAAACTCCCCCCGCCGCAGCCCTATCCTGGATCGTCGGCCGCGACCGCCGCGACGCCTCTGCATCCCCGGAAAGAGCCAACTTCAACGGCTCCGAGACAATCCTCCCTCAAATCGCCTCGCCGGCAAAGAACCTCTCTCAGCGCCGCGTCGGGTTCAGTATTGAGAAGGGCCCTCCTGCGCGCGAGGGCGCGGTGATCGTTGACATCAATGATGAGAGTAAGCAGCAGATCGGTGTCGTTACTTCGGGATGCCCGAGCCCTAGTCTCAGTGGGCAGAATATAGCTATGGGGTATGTGAGGCAGGGACTTCATAAGAAGGGGACGGAGGTTGGTGTGCTTGTTAGAGGGAAGGTGAGGAAGGCGGTTGTTAGTGGGATGCCGTGGGTTGAGAGTCGGTTTTATCGCAAGGCGTGAAGTCGATGTCTGATTCAAGTTTCATGTGGGTTGTTTCTTTTTTTGTGTTCTGTTTTGCGTTCTGTGCGGATTCAACAGTGGGAATGATTTCATGCGATGCGATGCGATGGGATGATTAGATGTATATATCATATTATGGCAGCGAGCCGCACACTTTGCTGTCGCCGCTTGCCGGTTCAACACTTTAGCGTAACGCACCTGAAGTATCAGCATCAGATGTTCTAAAATGAATTTTTCTTTACATGTTAAAACTGTTGTACTCTGTATCCTACGAGCTCAAATTACACAGATGTCACCGCTCATATGGTATACTGTCACGTGTTCAGTGCGACCCTAAAGAAAGTGCTACCTGGGTACTAGGCTATGACTGACTCCCTTCTCAACCCTTGGAGTAGACCTTCAAATTCCAGCTCAGTTAATTAAAAAAAGTGAGCAACCTAGACACTCATTTAAACCTCACCATTCATCTCCCCAGAAACCATAACCCCCAAACTCGGCGGCAAATCATCCACCCCAGTTCCCCAAGAACTCTCATTCCTCCCCAACGTCAAAACCAACTCCTTTCCTTCCGCAAAAAAATCATGCCCGATCCAATTTCTACTATACGGAACCCCATCAAGCATCGCACTTTGAATAAACACATTATCATAAGCAGCATCAAACCCCACAGTCCTCACCCTCGCAGTCCGATTCGTGAGCGGACTGACAATATCAACGGACTCAAAGAACGGCGCTGTAATTAGATAAACGTCCTGTCCGGGGTTCGGGAATAGACCCATCATGCTCATTGCGACGAAGGAGCCCATTGCGCCGCTGTCGTCGTTACCGGGTAGGCCGGCGGGGGTGGGGGAGAAGTATGAGGGGATATAAGAGTGCGCGCGGGAAGTCGAGAGGGCGGGGCGGCCGGCGTAGTGGTATTGGAAGACTGTTAGGAAGGAGGGCTCGTTGCCTATGTATGTTATATTTTGGTCGTGGAGGTAGTCCAGTCGGTGCGTGAAGGAGGCGGGGCCGCCGAGGTTGGATATGAGGGTTTGCATGTCGTGGGGGGTGAAGCTGGTTTCTTGTTAGGATGGAAGGAGGTGGGGAGGGGAGAAATAAGTGGGGAGGCTTACAATTGGTATTCCCAGATACTGGACTCGAAGGTTTCGGCGGCATTGTTTTGTAGTGAGCAGGAGCGGCCGCTTGTGTCGATGTTGGAGCAGGTTAAGGGGTCCTATTCAGTGTCAAAGGTCTAATAAAATCTGGAGATAGGGAAAGCGTTGCTCACCTGATACCCCCAAGTACCATTCAGGTACTTCGGCTGGAAGAACCCCGTAAAGCCAGTATTTGTGCCGTTAATGAAAGAAGTCCGTTCGGCTCTGAAGAGATTCTGCCAGTATCTCGACCTCTGTTCATATCGTTCAGCATCACCCGTCTTGTTCAGACCACGGGCCATCTGCGCAATGGTGAAGTCGTTATAGGAATACTCCAGCGTGCGAGAGATGCTCCGCGTCATTGTCCCAAAGCCCACGTGGTCGAAGTCCTCGACTGGGATGTAGTTTAGTGACCTCCAGCTAGCCAGCCCTCCGCGACCTTCATTGGACCAGTCATATGGTTCTTCCTCAGCGTCTCGTTGCACAGCTGCATATCCATCTCGCCAGTTTATACCGTCGGATAAGCCTTTCACATAGGCATCTGCAAGCACTACGTCTGCGTTTGAGCCGCCTTGAGTGTAGCCTGCGGTTGTGAGTGTCAATGATGATACGGTAATTGATGGAGCTTACCCTTGCACAGAGACATGCGACAATCAGGGAGCCAGCCGAGGTGGCGCTGCGTATCAATCAATGAACGAATCATTCTGGCCACGGCCGATGGATCAAGGATTGTCAAGAATGGGAGCTGTGACCGGAAAGAGTCCCAGAGACAATAGAACGAGTCGAAGTAGGGTTCGTCGCCACTCCACAGCGGATTCTCTCCAGTATAGTCCTGGGGATTGACCATGGTCCTGTAAATGCCACTATAGAAATTGGTGAGAAACGAGCGGTCGACACCGTTCCTGGACACGCGTATTGGGGCTAGCTTTTCCGTCCACTGACTGACCGCAGCAGACCTCGTCGCGCCAAAGTCGAAGCTAGGTATTTCGTCTTCTGCATTTCGACATGCCTGTTCAGTGCTAATGAAGCTCAACCCTATGCGAGCTTTGATCGTGTGAGTTTGGCGGTGGTTAAATCGAACGAAGCCCCCGGCCTGTAATTGTCAGCTATGCTTCTATTATTTTCTATTAAGCCTACCGGAAGTGGATAGCCGTTAATGCTCCTGGAGACAGTCAGATTATTCACATCTGTGCTTGCTCGAGAATTGACAAAAATCCCGTTATCGCGGATCCCAGCGTCGCTGTCAAAGTCCGCACAGAAGTACGGGACATATGAACCACTGCCGAAGCTTGGTAAAAAACGTGCATGACCAGTTAGTCTGCCGGTAGCCTCATCAACCAGAATCGTCCCGTTATCTTGTCGCGAATCAGACAAGTCACTGAGGTCCAGCAGGATCAGCGGACTTGTAGACTCGTTGGACGTAATATTAAACCGGAATAGTGACGTATGGTGAGTTGTGGTCATGTCCACCTGGATACCAGAGTCAAGGGTCAACCCAAAATATCCAGGGCTAGCTATCACAGAGTCTCTGTTGTAGGCCGATCGTCGGGTCCTCTTGGGATACGTGCAGCCATTGACATCGTCGTCTCTGCACGATACAAAGGGAAACAGCGGAAAGTTTCCAAGCGATGGCTGACCTCCTGTCCCAGAATCATGCATGCTGGAGAACCCGGTTATTCTGCTCCCGTCTAGCGTGAAGCCCCCTTGATTGCTTCCAGAGTCGGTGTCGGCCACGGCCTTGGCCATGCCATAAGGAATTGTCGCGCCAGCAAAGACGTTTCCTGCAGAGGTCAGATCATCAAGACTTCTAGAAGGTATGAGGGATCTCACCTCCATTTGTGCACCCAATCAGTGGATCAACGTATTGTAACACATCGTAGTCCTCAACAGCAGGCGATGGGGCAGCAGTGATGTGGTTGACGAGCGCGGCCAGCAACACGAGTAACCACGGATAGACCATATTCAGCAATCAGAGTCCTGATTAGGAGGCGAAAGACTAAAGAGTTATAGCTGTGTTAGTGTCGCCATTCCTCGAACTTGACTGAGGGGATTGCACCTTTGGAATGTGGCCCAGCCTTGAAGTATGCCGCACATCCACAAGGAGAAAGGAACCATTTCCCCAGGTTTATCAAGGGAGGTCATTTTGATCGAGCAGGTGCCCCTGAATATCGGCTGCCGGAGTCATTAATGCAGATATGTGACGCTAAGGACGTGCTTTGCATTTAGCTGCAGTCTGCAGGGGATATGGTGATCAGTTCCAGGCCCCATGATCAGATACCACCAGCAGGCTAAACACCTGGAGGGATAGCACAATTCGAAGCATATTTGTAGAAAATGTTGAGGTATTGAGGATATGTAAATTACAGGATGAGCAAAGACAATGATGCAACTTTAAAGGAGAACTTCGAGCTGGCACCCGTGACTTTGACAAACATTCCTAATCGGGACACTATACTACAGCACCCGTATGCTTCTATTTACTATGGTTTGGCTTCAAGCTACATTGCTATATCCCCATTCTTGTAGATTTGAGGCTGAAAGAGTTTCTGCAGCTAATTCGAAATAGAGACAAATTAACAGTAACAGAGTATTCGCGAAAAGTTGTACCTAAATCCACTACTAGAAGCCGAAGTAGTACCTAACAGCCCAATTATACATGAAGTTGTACAAGCCCCAACAGCATAAATGACTTAAAAATCCCACCTCCTCGCAATCAAAATCTTCTGCAGCCAAGAACAGGAACAAGTCCGCCTCAACCCAAGAAACAGAAGATGGAACAGCCACCACCACCTCACAACAGCCGAGGCTCCTTTTCAGGCCCGGCGGGCCCGCAGCCAATCACAGCGCAGGCGGCGGCGAAGTCTCTCCGGCTCCGGCTCAAAATGGAAATCATCGCTACAGTCCTGATACTTGTCAGCGCATGTCCGAGGTACCAGCATTCAACAGTGAGCTCTTGAGAGTACACTGAGACAGACTCGTTAGACGCTGTCGCCCCCTTACATGACTGCTCGCTGGATCTAGATTCACTGCTGCCTCATCCGCTCTTTTCTCACTCTCGTTAACACCTTTGGGCCCCATATCTCTCCGTCGCCATGCCGTCCTCAACGTTTATTCGGACTGTCTCCACTACAACCAGGCTCGCCGTGTCTCGCCCATCTACAAATGCCTTGAAGTTCGCCCGCTTCCCTCGTCCCTCTCCCATCCTACGCTCTTTCCCACAACGTCGCTATAACTCCAATTCCGCCGGTGAGTTAGTTCCGTTCCCTTCCCCCGATCACCCAGCGTGGGGTGGATGTACCCAACATGGCATAACGCTAACACTCAATCCCCCTTCACCAGACACAGGCTCAGCACCAGAAGACCCTCCAGCCCCAAAGCGCAGCCGGCTCTCACGTACCCTCGGCTTACTCGGAACCACTTCTTTCGTCTGCTTGACTCTCGGTCTGGGAATTGCCAGCGGGATCTACGACAGCACGAAAAAACTCATGGCTACCGCGGCGCAATCAGACGAGGAGACTCTCACAGCTTACGAGCCAACCGATGAACTTTCGCGCACAGTCGACGAATATATTCACAATCACCCACTTACGCTGTCGTTACGCGATGACCCTGAGTACACGGAGTCAAGACCGTACTTGAAGATCCCCGAGAAGATTCGCGCGCGCAGTTTGACGGCGGGGACGCTCTCGAATTCAGATGGGATTGTGGTGCCGCCGGTTGTGTTTAACAACAAAACTACAAACACGCTAGTTTCCATATTCTATCTCGGACCAAATGTCTCGGGACACCCTGGTATCGTGCACGGCGGGTTCCTGGCTACATTGCTGGATGAGGGGATGGGGCGGTGCGCCTTCCCTGTGTTGCCGACTAAGGTCGGCGTAACTGCGAACTTGAACGTCGATTACAGACGCCCGGCCATGGCGGAGTCTTACTTTGTTATGCACGCGCAGGTGGTTAAGCATGAGGGGCGCAAGGCGTGGGTTGAGGCTCGCATTGAGACTCTTCCCGAGGAGGGACAAGAGCCCCAGGTTCTTGTTGAGGCTAAGTCTCTGTTTATTGAGCCGAAGATGGCGGCGGCAATCGTAAGTCTTTCTTCTCCTAAATCCAAGCAATGCGCGTACGTTACTGACTGACTCGCGAACAGCCCGGGCTTCCCCTGCACAAGTTCACTACGTGAGGTATTGATTGCGTTTGAAGTTGGTGAGCATAGACGAACAGCTTGAATCATATATTTTATTTGGCGTATAGAAGGAGGAGCGTGGCTTTAATTCGCAGTATATATCCTTAGAGAGCATAGAACAAGAACAAGAACAGACATTGGTATAAACTTCTATACATCATATATCCGTACGCATGTCTATCTAGCGACACACCTAACATATCAAACAAGATTAAAAGCCCCCAGCCTCAAACCATGACCTCAACTAAGAAAGGAATGAAAGGATCTATTCCTTCTTAGCAGGAAGATACCCATTCGCATCCAAATAATCAACAATCTGCTTCGCCGCATCCTTAACATCCAAATCCACATTACGAATATGCACCTCCGGCTTCTCAGGAGCCTCATAAGGCGAACTAATCCCCGTAAACTCCTTAATCACACCCTCTCTTGCCTTCTTATAAAGACCCTTCGGATCGCGCTGCTCCGCGACCTCAATCGGAACATCAACGTAGACCTCAACAAACGGCAACCCCGTCTCCTCACCAGGCGTCGGGACCTCATGCAATTCCCTTGCCGTCTGACGATCCTTCCGGAACGGCGAGATGAAAGACGTAATGGCGATAGAGGCGCTGTCGGCAAAGAGCTTCGCGACTTCCGCGATGCGGCGGATGTTCTCGTTGCGGTCGGCGTCGGAGAATCCGAGGTCTTTGTTTAGGCCGAAGCGCACGTTGTCGCCGTCTAGACGGTAGGCGTGGACATTGCGGTGTTGCAGGAGCTGGTGCTCGAGTTCGACGGCGATGGTGGATTTTCCGGAGGCGGAGAGGCCGGTGAGCCAGATTGTTAGACCGCGTTGGGAGCGGAGGGCGCTGCGCTCGGAGCGGGTTAGGGCGGGGGCGTGGAAGGTGATGTTTCTATTTTGTTTAGTTAGTATTGGTGTTGGTGTTGCTGCTGCTGCTGCTGGTGGTTTGGAGGGGTTGGAGGGGTGGGATGTAGAGGGGCTGCATGGGATGTGGCTATGCTTGCTGGGAGAACATACGTAGCCATTTTGAACAACTGAGGCGATTGACCCTTTGAATTGGATGTGCTGAGACAATTGAGGAGGAGAGCAAGGTAGAAGAGAAGAAGGGAAGGAGGGAAAGAAGACAGATGGGAGACACGTAATGGCGGGAGAAAATCGGCGGGCGGGCGTTTCAATGGCGGGGCTTTTTCCACTGAGCGCGGGGACGACTTACCGGCACCAAGAGACTAGAGCTCTCGAGTCTGACCGACTGTCTGGCTCTGCTATGCTCATCCCACGCTTGGATGGCGATTATGAGAGTATATTATCGCCTAGACTTCTATACGAGCTTTTAGCAAGATACTGTTGATTGCAACATTTTGTGGAAAATTGCTCAATTCGGCTCAGATACGGTATATGTACGCTACCAACATGCAGTATTCGGTCAGTAACCAACCAGGTAGATATAGATATAGACAAGACATAGACAAACAACCCCTCCGATCAATTGAATTCGAAATTGTAGTACACATAGGCCGTGTACTCTGCGCTGCCACCTTCAACGGCCTGCATCTCGTTCGGGTCTTCCTTCTTGACTCGGCCCTTCTTGTCCCGCCCGAACGCGTTTCCGGCGAGGTATGAGTACTTCTCGTCGAGGTTATATTTGGCTTTGTCGGCTTGTTTTGTGCTTGGGGCCTGCTATTGTTAGATGCACCCTCTCTCATATATAGTGGCTGGTACATACCCTGACAAGTGTGCAGACAAAGTCCAGTGGAAGACCGTATCGAAGTACGGTCTCAACGAATACTCGGAGGACGAGGACATGTACCCATACCATGACGGCCTCGCTCCATGACGTCCGGCCGAGTCGCAGCGTCTCACCCCAGAGCTTGCGCTCGTCGCCGCCCACGCGCTCAACCTCCTTTCGCTCTTCTTCCTTGCCACCTTCTACGTACTTGAAGTCGCGGGGGATCCATTTCTGCTCGCGGCACTTGTGGGCAAACTCAACGCTGTGCTTGCGGAATGTCGTGACGGCGTACAGTGTGAACTCGTCATCCGAGGCGACTAGAATCGCGGAGCGGGGGACAACCATGGGCGATACGGTCTCGTAGGTCTTGAGGAATTCTTTCACTTGTTGCGCTGGTACAGCAACGAGGTGTGTCTCGATGTATTCGGACTCTTGAACGAGGGTGCGGGGGTCAACGACGGAGGCAAGGGACTTGGTGGATAGGTTTCCCCTGGACCATGTTAGTTATGCTCATTGTAGGGTTCAGAAATGAGGTATTACGTTTGTTTCCGTTGAAGAGTAGCCAAGTTGTTCTTGACCTGGTTGTACTGGGAGTATTTCGACCGGAGGTCGTTGTCGATGCTAGCAGCTTCCTGCGGCGGATTAGCTCTGAGCCAATACGATCTCTGTCCCTCTGTATACCCAAACGCACCTTTTGTAACAGATCAATCAACTCAGAAAGCGACTTGTCTGCGCGGTACTTGACCTTGTTCCACGAGAACGTCCGGAGGTACTGATCCACGGGCTCTATTCAACGTCAACACCACCCGCACAATCGCCATCAACGTAACAATAAGTGCTTATAACGTACTATCATTCACCGTCTTCATCTTCTCAATCTGCTTCTCATCGCCCTCAAGGATACTCTTCAACGCATCGCCGACCTTCCCAACAACACCCTGGCAAGCAGCCTCTAGCTTAGCCAGCTCGTCCGCCTGCTGCACGAGAGCATCGAGGGTGCCGATCTTGAATTCGGGGATTGGGAAAGGAGCAACGGAGCCGTTGTCAGCTGCGACGGTGCTTGTGACGGCTTCGAGAGCGTCGTCGCGGTGGTGGGAGGGTGTGATGGAGGTGGGGAGCGAGATGAGGAGGTACTTGGTTGATTTGGACATGGTGGCTGTTTTATCGAGAAGAAAAGTCTGAAAGAGGGTGTCGCCGCGCCTGGCTAGCGGGCATGAAGCAGTGGTGAAGCTGGAGGTTTTGGGAGGTAGCTGGGGCGGAGTGCAGGTGATGTAGCCCAGGTGGATTGGCCCGAAGCTGCGGTGGTTGGCGGAGGCGGTCGGGACGCTAGCTCGGCCGGAGTATAGGTACAGTAGAACAGGCACAGCTGCTCTAGGGAAACATCATTTCTGGCAATTCATGGTGGTTTAGATTTGATTTAGCTCTAGTTCTAGTTCTCATATAGCTTCTATTTTACATCTTCTACTGTCCCTTTGCAAGGCTAATGACCTTCTTGGCTGCATCCTCAAAGCTATCGAACGCATGCAATGGAAGCCCACTCTCAGCGATCTATGCAAGCAAGTTAGTATCGAGATCTCAACAAGCTTCTCCTCTGCTAAAACCACCAACGGAAAGTTCTGAGGAAAGATTCAACCCACCATCTTCTGCCCACTCTCTTCATTCGTTCCCCTCAGTCTCACAACAACCGGGACTTTCATGTTCAGGTCTCTGAAGGCCAAGATAATGCCTTCAGCAATCATATCGCACCTCGTCAAACCTCCGAAGATATTGACAAAGATGGCCTTCACACGCTCGTCGGATGTGATAATCCGGAACGATGATTTGACTGTTTCCGATGTGGCTTTGCCGCCTGTGTCGAGAAAGTTGGCACATGCACCGCCGTGAAAGGTGAGAGCGTCGACAGTGTTCATTGCGAGGCCGGCGCCGTTGACTGATCCGCGTTAGCGCTTGTTAAATATGTTGAGAGCAGAAGTAACTTACCCAGAGTCCCGATGCTACCCTCGCCTCCTAGTCTATATTCTGTGTTAGATCATTCTGTTTAAGGGCTAAGCCAGGGAAAAGCATACTTGACGTAGACGATGCCATCCTTCTCAGCCTCAACCTCCTCGGGTACTTCTTCCTCGGGATTCCTCAGCGCATGAACATCGCCTTGTCTCCCTGAGCTGCGGAACGCCGCATCGTCAAAGCCGAACCGTGCACCACGCACCTCCAGTGCTTCTTTGTCTGTGAGGCCTGCCCTGATCTCAAGCACGAACGCCTCCTTCTCCTTAAAGATTGTCCAGAGTGCCTGCACGAGCTGTGCCAAACTTGCATGCGCTGACTGCGGAAGCTGCAGCTGGGCGGCAGCCGCTGCAATAATCAAATCTGAAGACGAAAACGTTTCTTTGGTATAATCAAACGGAAGCCGAGCAGAGCTAGCAGTGTCGAAACCATTTGATGAGGAGGCGATGAGGGCGGGAGACAGCGCAGTCCTGTCGATTGTGAGAGAGAGATGATAGTCTGAAGGAGATGGGGCGGCTTCGCTAAGGGAGACAGCGGGTTGTGTTTGTTTGATAATGTCGAGGGCCTGAAATTGCTTGATATATAGGGTTCGGGACTGAGGTGTCTGGGGGCGAAGTTGGTGCTGGTGAGTGGTTGCTCTTCTCATTGTATGGATGCCTCTTTTCTGAGTTCTAAATGGAGACTGCGGTCGTGAGCTTAGATCTCCTGTACTATGGGTGGTGAGGTGAATACGTACGTCTGAAGCAGGACCCTTTGACCGGCTTGAAAGAAGGCTTCTCATCCCCTCCCCAAACTTCTCTGGGTGGTTTACCATGACCGCGCCTGCGCGCTCAAGAGCTTTGTACTTTTCCTCTGGTCCGGGCTCCCCAGGCGCCGTCCAAGCGCCTGCATGTCCCATAATCCGTCCGGGAGGAGCTTGCTGGCCACCGACAAGAGCCATGATGGGTCTTTCCCGTCAGTCATTCTCCGACATAAGTGGATATTGAGGCGGCAATACATACTTGGGGTTTGCGGTCCTTTGACGGTAATCTGTAATCCACTCCGCCGCATCCATCTCGGCTGTCCCTCCAATCTCACCTACCAAGATGATTCCCTGTGTATCTGGGTCCTCCTCGAAGATCTTGAGAGCGTCTACAAAGTTCGTACCCGCAAGAGGATCACCGCCCATGCTGATACAAAGACTCTGACCAAGTTCTGCACGTGTAGTAGAGGCAACGGTCTCGTAGCTCAGAGTACCGGACTTGGCGATGATGCCAATGTTACCGGGTGCAAAGCATGGTAGCGGCTGGAAACCGATTCGGCATTTTCCAATGGCAGAGATGATTCCTGGGCAGTTTGCGCCGACGAGTCTCGTTTTCGACTGGGTCTTGAGGATAGAATGGAGCTGCATGAGATTAGTATACTGCTTCACTCATTGGGTTGATAGTGGCTTACCCTGAGAATGTCATGAAGCGGAACATGCTCTGCGACGGCAACGACAAGTGGGATTTCTGCTTCAATGGCTTCCTCGATTGCCTTTGCCGTCTGGTTGCCGGGTACGTAAATTGCCGATGCATCTGGTTTCGCTCGTTCTTGTGCCTGTCATGGTGACTTATATGAGCATCGCTTCAAGCTCAAGCTCAGGGTATGGGCGCATTGCAGTTCCGTACCGCTTTGACAGATGGAAAGACAGGAAGCCCAAGATGCTTGCCCTCCACGCCAGGCTTCACCCCTCCAACAATCTTCGTTCCCCATTCCAAAGATTCCTTGACATTTGCCGTTGCCTACCTCGTCAGCTTTGTTCTGGATATCAGATTCAAATGAGTATACCTGGCGGCCTATGATATTGTTAGCCCAGTGTTGCACTGCATGCCGATATTGGTAACTTACCTGTAAATCCCTGGAACAAAACCCTAGTATGCGCCCCAATTTTCAAATTCGGAAGTGTGTCGGCATAGTCACGGTGTCGTAATGAGCTGGAAAAGTGTCTTATCTGCCTTGCTGAAGCTTGCAGGAGTGGCGTTCTCCGCGCCCTCACAGTCAACGAGCACAGGCCGGGCATTGCGATGCGGGGTCAACCGAGGCAAGGGTGTTGTCAATGCAGTATCATGAGTAAGGGGACAAGAAAATACAGCAGTCTATGATAATCTAGCAAATGAAATAAAAACAATTGAGCTCCTTCAGCGCATCAACCCCAGAAACGAACGTTGAGGAAGCTGGGGTCTAAAGGCAAGCTCCGCGCCGGTGTCGGGGTACTGGCCGAGGTCAACATGGGAAGAACAAGGCACTGGCAGTCTGGCACACGTGTTGCCGCACACATTTCGCCTTCATTGACCCAAGTAGCCGCCTCCATATTGCCGCCCTTCCGCCAACCTTGAAAATATGGGGGAGGAATATGGGGTTGGTTTATTCAAGGTTTCCCGGTCGCAGTCAAACACGTTCGACCGACAATCTCGCGAAAATCACTCTCTTGCGAAAACTCTTCATGTAGACCTCAGAGTGAGATAAGACAAGACTCGTACGCAATCATCTCTCAGAGTTGCCCTTCACACAACGGGGTCAACCTCTGGGTAGATCTCGGCCGGTGCGGGATCGACGGGCTCAGAGTTCCAGTATCCAAGAGCAGGTCCAGCATCCCCCCAATCATGGCTGGTCGACGCCATCCCTTCGCCCTCATTCCAATCACGAGACCCAGAGTGACAAGGCGGGGTTGAAGTGAAACAGAACAAACTCCAGAACTGACGCCATCCATTATTTCAATCCTGAACGCTTAACTGCTATTTATAACTGCTGTTGAGTACACATACTACTGTACGTTATACTTGTCCACCGAACCGCCCATCGATCGGTCTGGACTACTCGACCGCGGACTAGAACGTCGATACCTCCTGGCTCCTGCATATTCGATTCGGTCGAGAGCTACAGGGCTGTTATAAAGAGAGACCTGAAATGGCCACCACCACCGACTCTTCCTTGAAGGGTGCAAAGGGTTTGTTTTGTCTTTCTTTTCTCTCTTGACTTTTCTACTTTTCGTCTTTTACCATTCGCTTGGTTTGCTCCTCTTGTCTTGAAGATCTTCTTCTAGCTATTTAGCTAGCTACCTACCCATCCACTCTCGAACTACCACCACTATTGTACCTATACAATTCAATAAGACCCCCAGCTAACGCCACCACCCAAATGCCCACAGCCGCAGCAACTCCGACATCCCCCGCAACAGCAGCAGCAACAACAGACCTCCAAATCTCCCTCCGCGAACTCCACATTGGCGAAAAAACATCCTCGATCCAAGACATCGCACGCCCAAAACTCACAACATCCGCTATAAACACCGGCATCTCCTCAACCAAAAGAAGCAAAAAAACACCCGTCGCTGACTCATGGGAAGACGAGGCCGATGAGGACGACGGCTCAGATATCGACAATGAACCATCCACACAGGGAACCACATCCCCCGCCGTTACAGATAGCCTAGGTACATCGCCCGCTGTCGCAGAGGGCCCGCTCGATCCCCCGCCAACGCCGATCTCCCCGCAGACATCTCAGCCTTGGGTTGGGACATCGGGCGGGTATGACCCCCGGGCGGGCGGACAGACGTCACGCTCGAGATCTACGTCCGGGGCGGGAGTTGCTGCACGAGACCCGAACCGTCGGCCTGAAAAGCAAACTGCTGTTGCTGGGCGTCTTATCGCAGGCGCGCTGGGCATCCGGGCGCCGAAGAGGACGGAGGAGCAGAGGGCCTACGATCGCGCCGTGAAGGAGCAGGAGATTAAGCGGAAGAATAGAGAGAAGGAGGAGGCTGCTAGGGTGAGGGAGGAGGAGGAGAAGGCGAAGGCTGCTGTTTGGGATGCTTGATCGATTGAGTGACTATTTCTTTGTGTTTCATTATCTGCGAATTGATTTAGTATCGACGTTTTTTTTCCTTATGCGTGCTCCTTGAATGCTTGGTTCATTATGCCTTGCCTTGCCTTGTCTTCCCAGTGCATTTGTTGTTTCTTCATCTGTTGTTGCCCTACTGAGCTTATTGCGGAGTTGAGCTGCTTGCATGGGTGATGGACGTCCTAATACTGGTGGAGTTCAATATCGGGGAGGAGCAGAGGAGCGCTTCTTGTACGGATACGAATACAGGAGAGGCGGGACTGTAAATTACTTCACGATAATACCATAAAAGAGGCCGTGGGCAGTAAACCGGCCATTGTTGTCTATCAAAAGATAAGAAAAGACGGATAAGATAGCTTAGGCTTAGGCCGCGTTTAAAAAAATGGAGATAAAGAACATGCAAAAGGTCATCTTGAAGTTTTTGTATTTGTTCGTAAGTTCGTAGCCTCTTTCCAGATGTACAAGCGACCATCCCAATAAATGAGACTCCGGTTTTAAGTCATGACCGTCTCGACAAGAGCACCATGCGCCTAGATCTAAGAACGCCGGGGATTTGAGAGACGGGGGCCGAAAGATCGCGGCGGGATGGAAGGGAGAGAGGTGCCGTATTGCTGCCGAATATTTTCATTGAAGCATATCGTTATCTAACCACCGATCTGCTCCTGGTGAACCTCGAGTGTGTCGCCGTCTGCCATGTCGAGCTAGAAGTGAGAAAAGCGGTGTTAGCTACAGAATCACAAGATTTAAAAAATTGGATGCACTCGGGACATACAGTCTCGGGTGTGTCCTCCGGCCTCACGCGGGTACCATCGAACAAGAAACGGACTGTGGACGGCTGCTTTCCCTGACGCTCACAGAACGCGCCCATCAGCTTCTCTAGCTTGGTCGACCGCTTGATCTTGAAGAAGACTTCGTTGTTGTTGTCTGTGACCTTGATGTTGAGGTGCTCGGCAGCCGCGGGGGCAGGGGCTTCTTGGTCGGCCATCGTTTCGGTTGGAGATTTAGTACGGGCTGGAGTATCGGTCAAGAACGGGGAAGTGTTACGTGATGATTCCGCCGCCGGCTCGGTGGTTCCCCGGAGAACAGTAAGAGTTCGCAAGAATGGTGTTTCGGGGGTTGACTCTGCGGTATTGTCGTCAGTCATGTTGTTGGGTGGTTTGGATGTGTTGCTCGCGAACTTGCGTTGCGATAGGATGCGGGGTAGATTGTGTGGTTTGAAAGGTATGAGAGGAACTTACTGTGTGTTTGTCCTGATGACTCAAGTGTCAACGGATGCTTGCAGGTCGGATTGAGGTCCAAACGGAGGTGACAGTGAATGAGAGGTGAAGGTGAAGGTGAATATAGGAGGCGACAAGAAGGTGATCCAAGCCCCCACCAGTGAAGAAGCGCGGAGAATCTATTTTGCGGCGCAAGCCTGAGGCGGTGGACGAGTATTCGATGTTCACTGACGCAAGTCGTCCTACAGTCAACAACTCTTGATAGACCTTATTATTGCAAAAGACGAATTGATAAACAGTGAGGCTGCTCGAAATAAGGATTGTCTTGCATCGCCTCGGTTTCATTCTCTGGTGGTTGTGGAAGCATATTGCTCAACGTCAATTACATCATGGTATGCGGCGGATATATGTTTGGAACGAGCTGTGATAGTGACACTTTTCAGGGCGGATTGAAAGAAGATATAGCATTTGACCCTCCATGTCATCCACGAGCAGTGAGTCTTCAGTCTTCACCTCAGGCACCAAGCTTAGAGCTGACCAAACTAGTGCGCTATTCAAGGTATAGACTCGTACCATGGCACTTTGAACCAATATTAACAGCAGCAGCATGTTTGACCAAGAACCACTTCCAAGAGGATAAGTGCCAGGCTCAAATAGATGCCCTGTACGAATGCTGTAATGCTTTTTACAAAGAGAAGGGAGAAGACGGGAAGACCCCGAGCTGTCCCAAGTTCAACCTCTTGAAGCTCAAGATGAAGCAGCGCGGACAGGAGACATAGCTCCTTACCTCTACGAAGGTTCACTGTTTGTAGACATAGACGCAATGTACATACTATAGCCAATGCATAAATCAGGTGTCTAGATACTGTTAACCGAAGCATCCGTGAACCACACCGATAGAGGGAGCTGGAGTGCTGTAACAATTCCCTTGCGGTCTGAGCTCCCATGCAAAGTAGGAGATAGACTAGTTGTGAGAACTGCTGGATTGTTCTAAGACAATCTTGAGCACGCGAGAGGCCGATTGACCTGAACGAATATTGAAGCGCTCGTTCCGAGACTCTAATGATTGCCTAAATGACATTAGAGAAGAAAAGAAAAAAGATGAAGCGCGGCCGAACATTGAGATTTTTTAAAGGACGTGGAGAGCATGGCGCTAGTCCTCTTTGGGGCTAGAGGCGGTCGACCAAAACAGCGCGCTGGGCCAACAAGAATTCATGCGGTGCCAACTCAAGAGGCAGAAACACTGTCGCGCTGCTTCGTTCTGCTTCTTCCCAGTCCATTGCTGGGTCATTCTGTCTTTTGCATATTGCCTAGCTTATGGCTCCATTAAGTAGAGCTGCCGGATCTGCCGGTCCTGTTTCCGGCTTCACGTCATCCAATGTGAGTACTGTTTTCGAGGTCGCTTCTTCGCCGAACGCTTCTGACCAGCGCCTGTTGTACCAGCAAAACGGGCGGCAACCCAAGAAACCCGAAATTATCGAGATAGATGATGACGATGACGAGCCGATGGATGACGAGGAGGGAGAGGAAGACGAAGACGAAGTGCTAGAAGTTGAAGACGACGATGAGGAAATGGACGAGGACGAAGATGGAGAAGAGGACATAGAAGACATGAACGGCAATGAATCACCACTCGACCTTGTTGGAGCTTCGAATGGATCGAGTATGTCCTTCCGACTCAAGAAGAAGCATAATCCTGACCTCGCTGCAGATGGAATCGACGCCGCTGCCTCCGAGTTCTTCACCTCCGCGGGTGCACAAGAGGCACTGCATCCCCTTCGCCGTACCGCCGACCGTGTTACGCGCCAAATCGAAGCTTTCGCCGAAAGACTTGACCGATTTAAACAAAAGGGCAAACAAGCGGATGAATTTGGCAACTATCAGGCTGTGTACCAGTTAGTGAAGGGATACCAGACCGTCGCGCAAGATGCCATCCACGATATCGCCAAGCAAAACACCCTGAAGAAAGCGAAAATGGGTTGGAGCTTGAATAAAAGCAACGGCGCCTCAGATCCGAAGACCGAAGAAGACCTGCAACGGCTACAGCTGGAAGCGAACACCTGGCAGCTCCTGCTGAACCTTGTCAGTGTCGACGACCCTCCCAGCAGAGCTAGCTACAATCAAGCGCAAGAGACGGTTTTCCAGAAGCTGCACCGGTACTCGTCGGATCGCGAGGTTTGGGACCAGTTCATCAAGGCAGATCAATACGCGGCGGAATGTAGAATTGTCCTGAAGTGGCTCGAACAAACCGCGCAGTCCTCTCACCAGGATATTGACTCCTTAATCTCCGAGCTGGAGACACAGGCAGAGAGAGGGCAAGGGTCTTGGGCTGGCGGGTGGCTCTATACGAAGGAGACCATCAAAGGACAGAAGCGGCTGCGCGCATGGCCTCAACCTCTCGAGCCAAATGATCCCGTGGTTACAGCTTCTTTACTGACCTCTGAACAATCCGAGCCTCTTATCACGCAGCTTGACCCCGACGCCGTTACTCGCCAGAAACAGAGCCTTCAGAGAAAGGACCAGTTCTACGAGCGTGCTACTTGGATGACGTGCTGGAAGATGCTTAGACAGGGTGAGAGTTGGACCAAGATCAGGGACTGGGCGGCCGGCCGCCTGGAGATCTGGCGCGCCATTAGCATTTGCGGTTCCAGCGTTGATGGAAAGTCCGGTGGAGAAACCACACCCATTGATGATGGTACCACACGCATGATGAATTGGCGGTCGCAAGACTCATGGAGAGCTGCTTGCGCCAATCTCGCACGAGACACAAAGACCGAGGATTTCGAGCGAGCTGTCTACGCGTTGCTGTGCGGTGAATCAGATGCAGCCTTCAAGGTATGTCAGAGCTGGGATGACTACCTCTACGTCTACTTCAACAACGTTCTCCTCTCCCGCTATAGAAACTTCTGCAAACAGCTCCAACGGAAGATCAACCACACGCCTCACAGCCCGGCGGTCTTCACACCCGAGCCTGCTGGCTATGCGGATTTCAACAAGTTCGTGCAATATACCAAGGGCAACGAACGAGTTGGCGGTGAGGCTCGCAACCCGTACCGTACCATCCAAGCTGCGATCCTAGGCAAATCTTACGATTCTTTCTTCACATCCTTGGCCAAAGCAGTCTCGCAAGCGTCTCTCAACTCGGGCCAGCCATCGTTCGTGCCGGACCTATCGCCCATCTATGTTGATGACTCTCTTCTTATTGCGGCCGAGGATGATGATGCGTTGAGGATAGCATCCCACCTTTACGTTATCGCAAACTCGATTGGGTTTGTGCGTAATGATACTCAGTTCGTTGATACCGCGTCTGTGACATTGATCGGGTACATTGCGAACTTGGAGGAAGCCGGCATCGTTGACATTGTTCCGCTCTACGCCTCTCTGCTCCCTGAGCACCAGGCGCATCCTGTGCTTGGTATGGTCCTCATAGACGTGATCGATCCGAGAGAGAGAAGGCTGCAAGTGCAGCTAATGGAGAAATATGGCATCGATGCGGAATCGGTTATCCGACAACAATGGATCGATGTTGTGTCCAGAGATTCTGCCGTTGAGCATTCAAGGACACTCAAGAGATTCCCGAAGGTCGTCACCCGCAGAGATGGTAACAAGGAATTGGTGCCTGTCAAGAAGGACTTTATCGGGACAGAGCTCACCACTCAAGATGAACGGATTATTCGTAGTCTTGAATGGCTTCGCTATATTGACGGACAGTGGGGCCGTATCTGCAGCTTGGGAGCGACGCTCTACCGGAGGTTCTACCGTAAGTTCTCCCTCTTTTATTATTGCACTATAGCTAACACATATTCATAGTTACTGGTAAACTTCCTGCAGCCCGCGAATTGAGCAGGCGGATGCGAATTTCAGAAATCTCCCGCGACTCATTCGGCTTCGACGTCGCCGACTTTCCCGTCGACTATGAGGATGGACTCGAAGGCGGCCCATCAGAGCCCTCCAGCCCTACGAAAACAAGGGTCTACGGACACAAGCGGAGCAAATCGAGCACAAACAGTCTGCCATCCACCGACCAGACGAAGCTGCTCTACATCCAATCACAGACAATCCGTGACCTCGAACAACTCATCCTCGCCTTCGACGCCCTAGAAAACTTTGCTCTCGTCTGCGAAAAACTCGACAACACAAAACGCCGCCGCGACTCGGGAACCCTCAAGAACCTCGTCGAGGAACTCCAAGACGCCCTCGACGGCGTCAGCATCCACATCGACGCAGTCCTCTACGACTGGCTCATCAGCGCGCAGAACCGTAAGTCCTCCCATTTTCTAGAATCAACAACAGACGAATTTTCTAACACATGCCCTTTAGCAACTGAACAAGCCGAAATCGAAGAAATCCGCAGCACATACATCCCCGAGCTCTTCCTCGAGTACCACTCTGCCCTGTACTACACCGCACACGTCATAACCAGCGACATCCTCGTGCAATGCATGAACCTCGCCATGCAAGTCGCTGAGAACGAGAACCTGACAAAGGCATTCGTCGAATCGCGCCGCATGGCGGAGCTCATGGATGCGCTTGCACTCTCGAGTAAGGCTATGGTCAAGGCGAATGCGAAGAGTGATGCTAGACTACTGGGTGGTGAGAAATTGGGCATTTGGAACGTCGAGTTGCCGAAAGAGGAGTTGTTGGGGCGGTTGAGCTAGGTTAGATGGTTGGCTTAGGAGAGGCCCCGGGGTTCTTTTGTTACCTAAGTCAGATATAAGGTATTGTATTTGTGCATGGGGCTGGTAACTTATTTTCTAATTTCTGCTCCGAATTACTTGCTGTACCCGCGGCATATTCAGCTATTAGGCCAGGTGGAATGGAATGGAATGAATGTACATTAACAACGGATTCGATTCCTTTGCTCTGCTGTCTACTACGTCAACCATATACATGTCGAAGTGTGGGCTGTTTAATTAGTCCTATTGGTTACTAGCGCTTGGGAAAACATCAGGTCTTCCAACATCGTAAGTCGCTGCCTGAGGCGACAAAGGCTTGGCGGGCCGACACGCACGTGACAGGGCGTGACAGGTAGGTATATAGGTAGCATCTATCTAGTTCCTGGCCTCCGACCATGTTGAAAACAACTTAAACCCCCCTGGAACCTTCCCCTGAAAGACTCCCCTTGGATCATACGCCGCTGCCACGCGTTCAAGTTCCCGGACAACCTCTCGCCCATACCCCTCAATAACATCCTGCCACGCATCGGCGTAGTTCATATAGAGGAAGCGCTCGGCCAGCCCCTCGCTTCTAGCCAGGGCGTTGATTTCCTCTATCAGTGTGCGGGTTGCATTACGGACTGCTGGCGAGTCACGTGCGCCAGACCAGAAGTTGGAGGTGAGGACGAGGACCAGCGATTCCTCTGGGTGGGAGCCTGGTGCGAAGCCGAGGCTATTGCGTGAGGTCGGGATGGTGGGGGGTAGGGACTGGAAAGTCAATGAGGCGAAGAAGTCAGGGACGTTTGCTTGGGCTTGGGCTTGGGCGAAGGCTTTCCAGAGGGCATGGATTTCGGGGAGAATTGTCTCGGAGAGGCGGATTGTTGTTGTTGCGTAGACCGAGCTGGTGACCGTGAGTTGGAGTATGGTTGGGTGGGCCTCCTCGCTGCAATGGAATAAAAGAGACAAAAAAAAAAAAGGTAAACACGTACTACCGGTCAACCGGTTGAAAAACGGACAACTCACTCGAGAAATCCGATAGATTCGACACGCGCATGGAATTGAACTGCTGCGGCTGGATCCCAGTGAAGACACGCAGCGCGGCAGCATCGACAATAGGGCGGGCGTAGTAGAGGATATTCGAGCTGTAGTACGCACTGTCGGGGTCGGCGGAGGCGTTGAACAAGAAGCTTTGCTCGACCTCTGCATACGGATCAAGCGGCAAGGTCTTGAAGGCTCGGAATGCGTCGAGCTGCGCTGCATCTACGGCCGCTGGGTACTGGATTGCACCGCCCCAGTAGTCGCCCTGTGGGAAGGTCGCCAGGTCAAAGCGCGTAACAACGCCAAAGTTGTTCTGCCCGCCCTTGAGGGCCACGAAAAGGTCAGAGGCATGCGTGGCGTTCGCGTTGACGATTGCCCCAGAGGCCAGCACAACCTGCATGTTTACAATGTTGTCGCAGGCGAAGCCGTGGGAGGGGGAGAATGTGGAAAGGCCGCCTGCTTGCGATAGCGCTTTTTAGTAGACACCTAACAGCAAAGTTCTTTAGCTACCATAGATAGCCGGAGGCTTACCACCCGTTAGAAGACCACCCACGCCTACAATGCCGGTCCTGCCGCCGAGCACGGCGAGACCGCGGGGGACAAGAAAATCGTACACATTTTGCCACAAGGTGCCGGCTCCGATGGATACAACCGCTCGGTCGTCGTTGGGTTGAATGATGTTCAGCTGCTGCAAGTCAATGGTGACACCGTCTTGGGCATTCGCAGCCCCAGCAACAGAGGAATGACCGCCTGACCGGATGGCGAAGGTTGATTCGGGGATCTCAGCTAGTCTTTTGACTGCTTTGGCTACGTCCTCGGTGGATGAAGGGGTGACGATGCAAGCAGGACGGAGCTCCTGTTCCTGGAGGGCGTAGTACGAGCTTGCTGATGAGGCATAAGTCTCGGTGGTTGGGAGAAAGACTTTTCCTGGTAGAAGGCCGGCGAGATCGTCGCAATGTGATTGAGTAGATAAAGCATGAGCATATGCGATAAGGACGGATAAGACGAACAGTTCTAACATGATTGCTTGCTTGACAGGAATACACAAGCTACCTCGGGCTGAGGGGTCGGGAAGCACGACCTTTATGTATCGGGGGCAGTGGTACCCTCCCAGTCCCGGACAGAATGTAAGCATGCTGCATTGGTCTTGATTATTGTAACCAGGCTGGGGTAAGCGCTACTGCAGCGCTCTGTGACAAACGCACAGGAGCACACCGGGCATGGAGTGATGATTGTTATTTTGGGCGCTTACAGAGGCATCGCGCACCTATAGTGGACGAGCAAAAGCCTGTGTTTATCTAGACTAGATCTCGTATACACTAATGAAGGAAAACCGATCGCTGTTGAGGCATGTTAGTTTAGACAAATCAAGACTTGTTCTGGCTAGCTAGAACATCAACAGCTGTCCCCCGTGACACAGCATTATCCTAAGTAGAAAGAGTTAGTCGAGGGGTAGAAGACCGTCGTAGCAGCAGCAGGAGAACTCACCAGCAAAGAGCCAGGCAGCAAAGCCGATCCAAAGCGCATGAAGCCCGCGCCAGCTCCGCACCAAAACCTCGACGATGTGCCATTTGTGATCTCCTTAACCACACTCCTGCTATACACCATCAAGTCCTCTCGTGCGTGTCCATCGCCCCCCTGGGCACGAGTTGCAATCGTCTGTTCAATAGGCCTGTAGAGCGAGCCCTCAGGAAGCTGAAAGTCATTGAAATAAGTCTGCCCCATTGTCTTGACCGCGCCGGTGACGACGGATAAAACTCGCACGTGGAAGGGGGCGAGTTCGAGACGGAGCGTTTCGGCGATGATTTCGACGGAGCGCTTGGAGGCGGCGTAGGTGCCTGACAATCGAGATAGAGTCAGATGGCATTCGTTCATTCATTAGAAGGTACGGCTTTAAGAGACATACCCATATATGGAACATTGAGGTGACCCGATATCGACGTGATGAAGGTGATAGTGCCGCGAGCACTGATGAGTAACGGAGCAAAGGCCTGCGTCACGGCAAGAGGACTCCAGACGTTAGTCTCGTAGAGCTTCTTTGTAGTCTCCAGGTCTTCATCGAGGATGGGCATGAAATGGTTACGCGCCGCGTTGTTGACTAGGTAGTCGAGCTTGCCGTGGGTATGGTTTGTAACAGCCTCAACGGCTGCAGTGATATGGTCCTTGTTGCAGACATCCAGAGTTAGCAGAGTAACATTGGCAAGGTCGCGGAGCTTGGCCATTTTTTCTGGATTGCGAGCAGTTGCAAAGACATGGTAACCTCGCTGCTGGAAGGTGAGGGCTAGGCCAGATCCAATGCCGTCGTCACTACAGCCCGTGATGAGTACTGTCTTTCTGGATGCCATTTCGGATTCTCGGTAAGCTGAGGTGGCCGGAGAACTGGTGGACTGTAGCAGGAAGCAGCCCAGGAAATAAGATGGATGACATATGGGGACAGTCCAAATCTTTGTTTGCAGGGCGCACCTATCTTGGTAAGCTTACAGTACCCAAGAGGTAGACTGCCAATCAAAGGCCTTACTCGTGTGGTACGAGCTGTATTTCAAATCCCGCCCGTCACCTCCAATGCAGAGTCAACCAGGTTACCATGGCGCAAGAGCAGCGCTCTCAACCAGCGCCTACAGAGCACAGATCTCACCCACTTATCAAATCCTTGCTGCTGATCCGGGATTCACGGACGTCTCGGACTGCCCCAGGCTATTGGCTCGAAGGGCAATGGACTCTGCACAAGGGCTGTGGTAAGATATAATGGTTTCCCTACCTAACTGCTTCAGAGGCGTGATTGATGCATTACAAATACAGCACTATCCTGCTTAATTGGCAATCAAGCTGTACAACCTAGAGGCTGTGAATTATCCCACTGAAACCCTTGGATGGGGTTGTCAGATTCCCACTATCCCATATGACTTCTAGAAAGACGTAGGATGTGCTAGTCCCCAGCTGAATATAAGCACCCCTTTTCCACTTTGCGGAGAAAAACTTCAACACAGAAAGAGTCATTGTGTCCTCACAAAAGGCTAAGATGGCCGCATTTGCCAATATGACAGCAGAGGAGATGGCACGTACCCCTGCTGGCGTGCCGCCGCCTGGTGTCATCCCGAACCTCATTGATCCACCGTCAACAGGCTATTTGCTCACCATCATTGGCAGTTGTGCCATGGCTACCATGGCCGTCGCGGCAGGTCTAAGATTCTACACACGGCTGGCTATCCAAAAAGCGTTCAAAGCCGACGATTGTAAGTGTACCTTGCCTCCATACGTTATCTGCTGTCCATACCTATCGCTACTCAGGGACTGCGCTCGTCGGAGTCGTAAGATACCCCTTCCGAATTACTGTAGACCAATTTGCTTACAGTCTCACAGCTAGGTACCTGTGTCTACTTCGGAATTTGCATCTTCGGTACCTAAACCTCCTGCCAGAAACGACGGCTGCTAATTAATGGTATACCAGCGGTGACGAGCGGCTATGGGACGCATAACTATAATTTGTCGCTTGCTCGTTTCCTGAGCAACCGGTTCATCATCGTCAGTGCTCTATGTCTCACTGTCCGGATGATTGCTGACCAGAACAGGCTGGCTACCTCTCGAACTGGACTACAACAATTGTCTGGGCATTTATCAAGACAACCTTCCTCCTGATGTATCTGCAAATATTCCGACCTTTAGCGATCCAGCGCTTTGCGATATACGCTGGTCTTTTCGCCAACTGGGCCTTCTACACCATTATCCTTATTGTGACTCTGTATTTCACCTCCCCTGCGCCGGGCCAGAGCTGGACCGAGTCGTTCCTAGATCCGCGGTACGCCAGAATAGAGGATTGGATGATGCCCATCGCTGCGGGCAGCCTAGTCCTCGATGTATATATCCTGGTCCTACCTATAGCATCTGTCTGGCAGCTGCAAATGTCAACGAAGAAGAAATTGGGCGTGCTGGCTGTCTTTGCTACTGGCGTTGCGTGCGTTGTTTGCGTCTTTCCCCACCTAACGACCCCGACCTTCCGGACTGGCTAACTGACCAACGCATCTAGCGCCTGTATCGCCTCCTCATTGAGTATCTACTATAAACACACTCTTTTCCTCCACCCAGAAGACTTCAGCCACTACACCCTGCCTGTGCTGATTATGTGCATAATGGAGATGTGCGTGGGGATCACGGCCAGCTGTATGCCCTCAATGGCGCTCCTTTTCCGCAGCCAGGAGCATCCACTGGGCCGACTCTTTGGCTCGGCGTGGAGTCGGCTCAGTGGCGCAGACAGGAGCCGGAAGAGCGAGCCAGATGGTTCGGCGGCTAGGACTCTGAGATCCCCGCGGTCGGCGAGTAAGAGGCCGTACATACACATGGATTCGCACGATATTTCGACAGGTGTGACGACGCGGATTCACAGCAGTGGAGAAGGCCAAGGAGAGGGGGTAGGAGCTGGGGTAGACGCTGGCGGGATCCAACAGAGCTATGAACTGGTGCAGCATTCGAGGGAGGTGCTGGTATCCTCTGTAAAGCACGCTATGCCATAGGTAGGCTGGCCAATAGCAAGTACGTCACTCTTGGTATCCTTCACAATACGCACACACCGCTCAGTAGGAAAGATGAAGGCACAAGAGATATCGCTCCATTCCCTGCTCGCCTGGCCACAAGCTGGTCCGGGCCGATTCGAGATTGAACTAGGAAGCCTTACGCGCCTTGGTGAATTGGGAAGCTATAGCATGAATTCATCCGTGGCAGCCTATCATGGCTTACAGAACCACTGTAGTATCCAAGGTCCAGGTTTGTCTGACACTTCCCCTTTGCAGTGCCATGCATATTCGGGATATTCTGGGAGCAACTTGGTTAGCTGCTGATAGTATGACTACTTCTGATCTGCATATAAGCATAACCCTCACTTTCTGCAGTTGTTTAGGACAAAGCAGTACCCTTGCTAGTTGCTATTATTATGTTCATGTTCATGTCATGGTACCAACTAGTTCAGGCCTGTTTTGGTTCTGTCTGTATTCTGCTTGTATGCAGGCCAGAGGTAATAGTGCAATCCTACGCTACAAGATAGACGCCAGTTCAGAACCAGTTCAAGATAGGGCTGGAGACTCTTGTCCAAATCTTCTGGGTGAACGCACAGACTACCTTATTCCATCTGCCCCGGAGGCTGTATGAACCTACCGAGTCCATCACGAAGATGAACACACCTACCATCACCAAAACAATGCCTGAGGCCCTCTGCTCCTCGCTCTTTGCAATAGCCTGCGCGCTACTGATAGCAAACGAGCTGTACTACTTGGTGCTCCAGGTACGGTCGGGTGTGCCCCCTCATCTTTGTCACTGCGAACTAAAACATCCATCCACAAACAGAACATTCCCATTGACAGCATCCGGAAGATAGTCCGAGACTACGTACGTGCTCCGATCACGAGCGAAGATGTCCTGACCGTCCTAGCGAGACCATCAATACTACCGCCCCTGGGCACCAAAACCAATTATGATCCCAGCAACAAAGAAAATGATGACCGAGCTCAGCGAGACACCAGTATTATCGCAGCGGGCTGTCTATGCAGACGTAAGCTCAGCCAACATACGATTGCCAAGGCAAGGTTCTGACACCCCCCAGATATTTGGGTTCCAACATACTCTGAATGGCGTCGACGGTAATGAGATCAACACGAGGAAGTCACGCCTGTTTGGCCGGGTTCTTCGGGTGCAAGGTCCAGCCCAGTTTCAGGAGCTATATCCGCATCTTCATCGCCACTTGAAGAGTTTTGTGGATGCCCAGCTTCCTTCTGGTACGTTGGGTAGATCGGTGCAAACTGGATCCTAGGGCACCCTGCCTAGGTACAATGTGTCACTAATTGAGCGCTCTTGCAAGAAGACACAAGAACTATCCGGCTAGCTTTATTCAGCGAAACTGTCCTCTCACGTCTCATGGGCGTGTGGTTTTTTGGGGAAAAGATGGGTCAGTGTTTCTTTCCCACCATGACAACTTGACAAGCACACCATCCAGATGGATAACCTGTTAACAGCGTCTGATCCGCGACTCCAAGACGCGCTTTTGGACTTTTCACGCCAGATCAAGGCATGTTCGGCTGCCTTCCAGCTAACACCAAGATTGCTTGCACCGTATGTTAGGAGTTGGCAGTCGAATCGCGCTTATACCTATTAACTCACTCCTATAGTCTTGCCCACGCCATAATCACCAACCGCGGAGCGGCAATGCATTTGATCCAAGACACACTGAAAAACGCCATGGCTGCTGGAATCAACAGCTTAGATGAAAAATCAGAGACCAAGAGGGTATGCGCTAGACTTTTGGAAGTCGACTACTCCGACTGACTGAACGTGGTCCACAGTTAACGCTCCTCTACCGCCTGATGGACCTATCGGCGCCGAACCGCAGCTACTGGACCCCAGATGTACTTTCACAGTCAATCCTGGGCCTCTGGCTAGCAGCCTCGCACCAGCCACGGGTAAATCTGCATGCAATTCTGATTGAACTGAGCCTGCGGCCAGACTGGCAGGATGCGCTTCGACACGAAGCCCTGCAGAACCAAGACGACCTCGCAAGCAAAATCAACCAGCTACCACTCTTGGATAGTTTTATGCGGGAGACGGCACGAGTGAATTTGTTGGACAGAGGTAAGTGGACGTCTCGGGTCTGGTCCTAGCCGCTTGGCCCTACGTGTATATGTCTCTAATACATTCTCATTGGGACTCTGGGTGTAGTCGCAATCCGTCGCAAGGCCTTGACTGACTATACATTCTCGTCCGGATCACCCTCTGTCCGCGCTGGATCAATCCTATGTGTGCCCTGGTATGGCGTCGCACGCAATAGATGCATCTACCCGGACCCCGAGCAATTCGATGGCAAGCGGTTCCTCAACGGGCGGTGCAAGGATACATCACGCAAATTTACTGATGTCTCTGAGAGCCACTTGATCTGGGGCTATGGATCCCTCGCCTGGTATGTTCAATATCCATCAGTCTGTCTTAGATGTAACCTATTCTAACCAATCTCATTTAGCCCGGGGAGACACCATGCTAGTTTCATTATCAAGATTGTTATTGTGCACATTGTGATCAATTATTCCTTACAACTGGCGGACCCTAAGGTGCCGAGGTGGTGGGCTTGGGAGGATTTCCGGATGCCCTACGCGTCGACGCGGGTGGTATTCAGCAAGAGGCGGACAAATGCTGGTGTCAACTCTTGAAAGACGGGAGCGAACGAGAATCCCTTGATTATATGAATGTCAGAACTGTATGGGCGAGATTTCTGGCCTGGGTTGAGACTAAACTGGACGTATTGCCGTCCACTATGATAATATCCTAGGTGCATAGTCCAGAGGCCGATCTTACTTACGTCTGATTCCTCGAAAAGAGTTTGACGACACAGCAGTCGCAGTACACATTAAGCTTGACTTCAGTCATTTCGGACTGCGTATTACAGTATTCCTCGGGGGGTAAGATTCATGAATGGCCTGGACGAGGCTCGATCCACAAACAAAAGCACGCTCAGCAGAAGAAAATACTGACATGCCAGTTTGGTACTGGCAGTGACCGTGTGAACCTCAGTAATACAGCATAGAGGGGTACAATGCCGTCGGTTCATATACCAATGCGCGGGCGCCTGCACTGCCCGGCCCGTCAGTGGGCGCTCACAGGGATCTTTGCTACAGTGATCATCAACAGGCATCATCCTAGAAGACTCTTTTCACCTTAGTCACCGGTTGACTGGGGATCTGAACTCGCCTGCCCGGTGCTTGGACTTTTCATCCTCGACATCTCACTCTTGCTGCCGAGCGATCCTATCTATCTCCACAAGTACCTACCTTCCTCACAACAACGAAAATGAGCATCCTCAGCGCTGCGATATCAGGGCTCTCGGTTCTCGCCCAGTCCCTTGTGGAATCGCCAATCTGCCAGCTCGGCCTCTTCAGCCTCATCACCTGGCGGCTATGGCGCTTCACCATCAGTCCCGCTCTCTACCCTGAGGATCCAAGAGAGGTCCCATACTGGATTCCGTGTATGCTTCTACCTATCCCAGATCGCTTACACCGTGCCTGACTGACCGGCGATCAACTGATGGCCTCGAAATCTAGTTCTTGGTACAGTACACTATGTTTATCTGAATCAACCAGCCATAGTCACTGTGCTCAATTAACATAAAATGCTGCCTACCCAGGGCACATAGGCTTCGTTGCCGATTTCAATAGTGCCGCTGCCCACGCAATGTACTGCTGTCCATTCCACGATTGCTCCCCCCCCTTCTCTCTCTCCTGACTAGTCCTCCTTCGAGTCACTGACGAGCAGCCGTACAGAAAACGAAATCGCAACAAAGAGCCATTCGCGATCACCTTCGCCGGGCAGACTCTGTACATTATTTCAGATCCCAACGACGCAGCTGAGATCAGTCGGAAATCGACAAGTGTATCCCGTGACCTGCTCACGCAAGAGATATACAAGCGCCTGGGAATAACACAGGCGGTTGCGGATCGACTCTTCACTACTGAGCCTGATGCAAGCGCATCGGCTTGGGACTCGAACAACAACAACAACAACAATCCCCGTACACTGAATCCAACAGAAGCAATGATGGAGATGTACCGAGTGCATCTCTCGCCGGGACCTCGGCTAGATGCATTCCTGGAGGCGGATATCATCCCGCGGATCCAGGCGGCGTTTAAACCGGACAGCCTCCAGCAAGTAAGTGGTGCCTCTCTATCAGGCTCTGCCGGAGATGTTGTCATCTCACTGCACGATTTGTGCGTAAAGGCATTGGTGGAAGGCGTCGTCAGAGCGTACTACGGGGATCTTCTCTTTCATCTGTACCCTGGCCTCATACCGCAGTACATGATCTGGGAGAAAGTAAACTGGAAATTTGTATTCGGACTTCCGCATTTTCTTAGCAGGGATATGCTAGCTGCGCAGCACGGGCTAGTCAACGCCTTTACTAGGTACTTTGCCGTTCCGGCTGGGAAGCGAGGGCACGATAACTTCTGGGTTGATGCGGTGGAGCGCCTCCTCCGACACCTGGAAATCATCAGCAATGAGGATATTGGTCGGCTGTTCATGCTTCAGACCTGGGCGTAGGTCGCATCTACCTAGCACCGTACTAAAAGAAGAAAACCCCCCCCCCCCCCCGCTTCTTCCAAGCTAACATAGCAACCAACGGCAGGATTCTAGGCAACATGTTCAAGACGGCGTTTTGGGTTGTCTCTTGCATACTCGACGACCCGACTCTCGTCGAAGCCATCACCAAGGAGATCCAGCCAGCCATTGTGCTGATGGGACCAGACGACGTGAGAATCGATCACCACTACTTAGTATCAGAGAAGTGCCCCAAGCTCGACTCGCTCTTCGGCGAGGTGATGCGGCTGACCATGACGAGTCCTATGGCGCGGGACGTCGTCTCAACAACTACAATCGGGGGCCGGCGATTGCGACAGGGAAAAAGGGTCCTGGTATGTATGGTGTGCATGCATTCAATCCCTACCATATAAGCCCTCGCAATCAACCTCCTGTTTCATAACCAGTAGATACAAACAAATAACCATGAAGAATGATGACCAGATCCTCTACCGCCAGCTGCACCTCGACCCTACAACCTGGGGCCCAACGCCTGAAACGCTCCAGCCAGAGCGCTTCCTCCAGGACAGCACGCTCAGATCTAACATTGCGTATCGACCGTGGGGGGCAGGCAAAAATGCTTGCCCGGGCAGGTTCCTGGCCAAAAATGCCGTCTTTACGTTCATTGCGTGTTTATTTGGTCAGTTTGATGTTCGTCAATGCGCAGCCGGAGGTGGACATGTTGTTGACCATGCAACTACTGGGGATGGAGACAAGGGGGCATCCAGCAGCATGGGCAAAGCTCTTACGAGGGCGGATCTGTCGAAGCCCACGCCGGGAATTGCAAGTGTTGCTGACGGGAAGGACGTTCTACTGCAGTTGCGGCGCAGGCGGAGGAGCTGATCGATAACCTATAAGCGCGCGCACTTTGACTGTATTAATAGGTGGTGATAAGTATAGCTGTTATATGTCTACGCCTGTCAAGAATTCTTTGCCAGATTCCCGCCGTAAAATATGGACCCTTGTAGGAGGTCTCGCCACCTATGTCCACGTAGGTACCTTGAACAGCTGGGCCCGGCCATTTGCGAGGACTTGACTTGACTCCAACCAACAAGTCAGATCCCCAAAGGAAATAAACCAAATATAATAAGGTTAAAGCCTGAATAAACATCTTGTACTATCTTACAATATCGCTATTAGAAGGAGAATACCATGATCTAGGTACTAGAAGTTGTTTATATGGTGCTTTGCACCTACCTACCTAGGTACAGTACATCCATATGGGCACGATCTTCCGACTTTCTATACATCCTGTAACCAGTAGTAAAAGGATTTGCCTTAGCGATACATACGCCGTAGACTTGGGAAAGTTTTTGTTAGTTAATAGGTATAGTCTGCCTAGCGTTGAGCACAGGTCGGGTAAAACGCCACTGGGCCAGGACCAATGAGATGTACTCTGTACTCAGCGTGCAATTGAATCACTCTGTGTAGATTGAGTTCTGGAACCATTGTGGCGATGAGTTTATCTTGTACTGTACAGGGTAGTACTTCCCTGCGGCGTTGACAGTTTGCACTGGTAGGCAGAGGAGACGTACGACGCCGTGGAGGCGTTCGACCCACGTTACGCGTTGGCTGGGATCTGACCACTTGAGTGTAGTTCATTGCAGGCTGATTACTGACTACGTATACTGTAGACACCGCCACGATGGTGACAAACATGTTCCAGAGGTCGGAGTCTAGGTTTGACGAGTCCAGGCTTCAACAAACGTTTTATTAGAGAGTTCAAAATATTGTTGAATCAGATCAGATCCATCAATTCTTCAACGACTGACCGTTATTTTCTAGAATCTTCATTGATCGAGGCCCGGGCCAAATTCTTCGTTGTTTCACTTTAATCAAGTCAAACGATAGCCTCGGAGGTGGGTGGACGGAGTGAGACCTTAAACGGAGAGACTCCGTCGTAGTCGTACGAAGTTCGAAATACACATACACTTACACATACGGATACTACAGGATTTGGAGTGCTCGATATTTCAGGCCGGCTGAAACGTGATAGGCTCGTTCGCGTTCATCCACTTGAAGGACGGGAATACACGTCATGCTTCTGTTGGACTCGTGGCCTGGTGTTGGATTCCAAGTCACTTTGTTGAAGATCGGACAGGGCTTTGTTGGGCTTTCGACAGCAAAGGTCGCTTGTGATGATCACAGAGCAGGTGCACTTGCATACAGCAGTTGCATTTGCAAGACACCTGCACCGAGGCGAACAGCATGATCGTCACTGCCCACGAAACAAGGATTGCTTTGCATGATGGATGGTGGTGTGGCCATGGTGATGCGAAGTACAGCGGCGATGCCAAATCAAGGCATGCTAGAACCTGACCCAGCAACGCTAGAAAATAGTCAAAAGTCTTGACTCTGTGAGAAGATTGCTGGCGGCCAATGAAGAAGAATAGCAGGGCGATAGTGAAGCTTCGTCTGAATGTCTCAGAGACCACCTCACTGAATTAGCAGCTCTGGAGGATGTGGAGAGGTTTTGCACAGCCTCTGCCAAGACGCCGAATTCAGAAGTCTCATCAACACTATTTGCTTGTCCATGCTTGGTGCGAATGCGAGTTTGAAGAACCAGCAGGTGGGCGCATTATTGCTGATTTCCTGTATAATTCCGCCATTATTGATTTGTTGTTGAGCGAAAGGGTCTGGGAGGCGTGGAGTGAGGCCAGTGTGGTGACTGGTGAGTGGTTGGATTGGTGGTGCAGGATCTGCCAGTTGGCGGCTCGTATCGAGTGATCCTAGAGAAAAGCCTCGTATCCAGATTCCAGGGAGAAAAGTAAAGTTGGAGAACTGTTCAAGTGTTCATATGAAAGTCTGGTTGTGTCAATTGTCAAATTGTATCAGCGAAGAGTCTGGACTTACTGGGAGATGGAGACGTCCGGGCGGGAACGAGGCAGTGCAAATGGCAGCAGCGAGTAAGGTGCGCCGAGCTGGTCAAGCTCCGTTTCTTATTCTTGTGGCAATCTGCGGATCCATAAAAGGAGGTCTTGGGTGTTTTGAGGATGATAATATCATCGAGAGTAACTGGAGTAAGCGAAACTGACTGTCAGATACTGCATCTCGTATACGAATGCAGTGGTACAGTTAACCGTAGCTTAAGTGTAGAGCGACAGCTCATCATGGTAACGAATACGAGACCCCTTCAGGTCCAGATCGCGGGTGGGACCCGTGGAGTGACGGCAGCCGAACGTATTAAACTATTAGTCTTTGAGTAATTAGAGTATTTACCCGTGATTTTCTATTGCTCAGGGTCCTGCGCAACGTTGCTTTCTCTCTTTTCGTCTCTTTTCGTCACCACCTCTAGTCTCTCTTCTTCCACTTCTCCTCATTCACCCTCCCTCACGCCTCCCCATCCTCGCCCATGTTCGCTCCATTAGCTCTTCCGTCCCCTTGAGCGCATTCTTTGGCTGCGACGCCTGAACCTTAGTTGCTTCTCCTGCCTTTGTCTATCCCGCATTGGGTGGCTTTCGGGCACACGCAGCCTCAGCAGCTTTCCAGTTTTCATCACATCCTGCTTGGGAGCTGTCCACTAATCAAGAGTGCGTTGTCAATTCGCCTGGGAATGGGTGCTTTTGTCTCTTGCTAGCCTGGCGCCGCTTTTGATGACCGCCTCGCATTGCCCCCAGAGTTGCTCCTTCCGGGAGTCACATTCTTAAAACTTTAGCATCCCTTTATCTGAGCCTCTTTGAGGAGTCTTGTCTCACCCTTGGTCGATCATGTCAGAGCCAAGAGCGTCGAGCGAGAATGATGATTCCAGACAGTCTCCTGCAACGCCGCTCCGCCGAGAACGAGCTCCCACTATAACAATCGACACTTCCGCCGTCACTCCCTCCGACTCCAACCCTCCACCTCAAGTCGAAGCTGCGCAATCTCGACCTATTAACCATGTCGACCACACAGATACAAGTGCGCTCCTGAGTAGCAACGCTGTTTCTCCTTCAGATACTCGGTCGGCCCCTTCGGTACGTTCGTATGCTTCGTCAGACGCCAGAGAGCACGACAGTAGACCAACTTCCCCATCTCCTCACCATCTATCGCCGACTTCGAAAATGACGGACTCGATGGGTCATTCCAACTACCTTTCCGTACCTGGTGCCCGATCTCGTGGAAACTCACTGGAGTCTGAGGACTCATCGAATGGAGCCGAATCACATTCAAATGGAAGCACGAGCGCTGCGGCAAATAACATCGAGGACTATGAGGAAGCTCTGCAGCCGGACCCTGGTCGCGAGGCGGAATTTGAGGTCGAGAACAACAATTTCGCCTTTTCACCGGGCCAGCTGAACAAATTGTTGAACCCCAAGAGTCTTGGCGCATTCTACGCGCTTGGCGGTCTTGCTGGTCTTGCCAAGGGTTTGAGGAGTGATGTACGCAGTGGTTTGAGCTTGGACGAAGCAGAATTGGAGGGCTCTGTCAGCTTTGACGAAGCAACATCAACGAGCAGCCCCGAATCTCTGCCAAAGCCCGCCGCCGAAACGCAACCCCCGGCGCCATCCCGAGCAGATACAACACCTCACAAACAGTCCGAAAATGCATACACCGATCGCAAGCGTGTATATGGTCCCAACAAATTGCCCGAAAAGAAGACCAAGAGCATACTCGAACTGGCGTGGCTTGCCTACAACGACAAAGTGCTCATCTTGCTGACGGTGGCCGCTATTATCTCGCTTGCGTTGGGTATCTACCAGTCACTTACAGCCAAGCCCGGAGAGCCTCGTGTTCAATGGGTCGAAGGTGTTGCCATCATTGTTGCTATTTTGATTGTTGTGGTTGTTGGAGCCGCCAACGACTGGCAAAAGGAACGACAATTTGTGAAGCTGAACAAGAAGAAGGAGGATCGAATGGTCAAAGTTATTCGTTCTGGAAAGATGACCGAAATCTCCGTCTACGATCTCCTTGTTGGCGATATCATGCACCTCGAACCCGGTGACCTTGTTCCAGTTGACGGCATTTATATCAGCGGTCACAATGTCAAATGCGATGAATCCTCTGCTACAGGTGAATCAGACGTTCTTCGCAAATCTCCTGCACAGGAGGTCTACCGTGCTATCGAACGGCATGAGAACCTTTCCAAGCAGGACCCGTTCATCGTATCCGGTGCCAAGGTATCAGAAGGTGTTGGAACTTTCCTGGTCACAGCTGTGGGAGTGAACTCGACTTACGGCAAGACTATGATGTCTCTTCAGGACGAGGGCCAAACAACACCGCTCCAGACGAAGCTGAACGTCCTTGCTGAGTATATCGCAAAGCTCGGTTTGGCTGCTGGTCTGCTACTTTTCGTGGTTTTGTTCATCAAGTTCCTCGCTCAGTTGAAGGGTCTTGGAACCCCCGATGACAAGGGTCAGGCTTTCCTGCAGATTTTCATTGTCGCTGTAACTGTCATTGTTGTTGCCGTGCCTGAGGGTTTACCTCTGGCTGTAACCCTCGCGCTTGCGTTCGCTACGACTCGTATGCTCAAGGACAACAACTTGGTCCGCCTGCTAAGAGCTTGTGAAACTATGGGAAATGCAACCACCATCTGTTCCGATAAGACGGGTACTCTGACAGAGAACAAAATGACCGCTGTTGCTGCTACTCTAGGCACCAAAACTAAATTCGGTGGCAAATCGCAAGCATCGTCTCCTGCGTCAAACTCACCTACGCAACAGCCGGCTTCCGACTCCGGTAACGCCTTGTCTCCGTCTGAGTTCACGTCAAGTCTCAGCCAACCGGTCAAAGAACTCCTCGTCGACTCGATCGTACTCAATTCGACCGCATTCGAAGGAGAAGAGGAAGGGAGCACAATCTTTATCGGATCAAAGACCGAAACTGCTCTCCTTGGCTTTGCGCGAACATACCTCGGTCTCGGCTCGCTGAGTGAGGCTCGGGACAACGCCTCTATTGCTCAAATGGTTCCCTTTGATTCAGGACGCAAGTGTATGGCGGTTGTGATCAAGATTGACAACGGCAAGAAGTATCGCATGTTGGTCAAGGGTGCCTCAGAAGTCCTTCTAAACAAGTCGACAAGAATTGTCCGGGATCCTACCAAGGGCCTCGAGGAGGGACCTCTAGATGACAAGGATCGTTCGAAACTTGACAACGTTATCAACAGCTACGCCACCCAATCCCTGCGAACTATTGGTCTCGTCTACCGCGACTTTACCGAATGGCCTCCCCGAGGCGCCCCCACCCAGGAAGAAGACCGTTCACTCGCATCCTTCGACCACATTTTCAAAGACATGGTCATGTTTGGCGTTTTCGGTATTCAAGATCCTCTTCGAGCCGGTGTAACGGAGTCTGTCCAGCAGTGTCAGCGTGCCGGTGTCTTTGTGCGTATGGTTACTGGTGATAACATTGTGACTGCCAAGGCAATTGCCCAAGAATGTGGAATTTTTACTCCTGGTGGTGTTGCTATTGAAGGGCCCAAGTTCCGCAAGCTTAGCAATCGCCAGATGACGCAGATCATCCCAAGGTTGCAAGTCCTTGCTAGGTCTAGTCCTGATGACAAGAAGATTTTGGTCTCTCACCTTAAGAAACTCGGTGAAACGGTTGCAGTTACTGGTGACGGCACAAATGACGCTCAAGCTTTGAAGACGGCAGATGTCGGCTTTTCCATGGGAATTACAGGTACTGAAGTTGCCAAGGAGGCATCCGATATCATTTTGATGGACGACAACTTTGCTTCCATCGTCAAGGCCATGGCCTGGGGTAGAACTGTCAATGATGCCGTCAAGAAGTTCTTGCAGGTATGTTTCCTAACCCCAAGGTTGTAGCAACCGCTAATAAGGTATATAGTTCCAAATCACGGTCAACATTACTGCTGTCCTCCTCACGTTTATCTCCGCAGTGGCTAGCGGTGATGAAGAGTCTGTCCTCACAGCAGTTCAGCTTTTGTGGGTTAATTTGATCATGGATACCTTTGCTGCGCTCGCTCTTGGTAAGTCGCGATTTCGAACTCTTTTGCACATGAGCTAACCATACTAGCAACTGATCCTCCCTCGCCCTCTATCCTTAACCGCCGACCTGAACCGAAATCTGCGCCCTTGATCAGCTTGACAATGTGGAAGATGATCATCGGACAGAGCATCTACCAGCTGGTTGTTACGCTCATCTTGAACTTTGCTGGAAGGTCTCTTCTGAAAGGATTGATTGATTTTTCAGAATCCAATGCGAATACGAAGCTCACGACGGTTGTGTTCAATACGTTTGTCTGGCAGCAGATCTTCAATCAATGGAAGTGAGTATAGACATTGTGACATGGAGGAACTGTGCTAATCTGTTTCAGCTCCCGTCGTCTGGATAATCGACTCAACATTTTCGAAGGAGTTTTCCGCAACTGGTGGTTTATTGGCATTCAGTTCATCATTGTTGGTGGCCAGGTTTTGATCATCTTCGTTGGTGGACACGCGTTCTCCGTCACCCGACTTGACGGCCCTCAATGGGCAGTTTGTCTTATTCTTGGTGTCATCTCGCTCCCGGTTGCTGTGATTATCCGATGCATTCCGGATGAATTCCTTCGCAAGCTTGTTCCGAACTTTGAAAGGCGCAAGAAGCGTCCAGAACTCATTGTATCGGACGAGGATCGACGATTTGAATGGAACCCTGCCCTTGAGGAAATCCGAGACCAGCTCAGGTTCTTCAAGTCGCTTCGTGGAGGCCGGATGAGGAATTTGGCGCACAAGCTACAGCACCCTCAAGAGTTCCTCCCGCGGTCCCGCAGTGGCTCCAGATCTCGAGAGAACTCGGTTCCTGGAACTCCTGTAGGTGACAGCAGCGATGGCACTCCACCGCTCCCTGCGACTCCAGACTCTCGATCAAGAACCCGCACGCGTTCGCGCTCAAACTCGGCCTTTGGCCCCGCCGCTGCAATGGCAGGTGTCATAGCAGGTAGTATCGCCGGCTGGTCGCCGATTGAGAGACCGCAAGAGGGAGAGACATTTAAATTCGACTTCAACAACAACGGCGGATTCAACAGGCAACCGGGCATCGAGGTCCACCCTGATACCGCGCCGGACGACAATATCGTCGGCGAGTACTCCCTTACATCGTCGACACCACCAAGTCAGAACCCTGATTTGATCCCTTTCTTTGAACACGCACCTCCCTCTCTCGAACCATCGAGCCACAGCAGACGATCTCGATCTCGATCTAATCAGAGCACGAGCCACAGCCAAACTCACAGCCGAACCCATAGCCACAACAGCCAAAACCAAAGCCAGTCATAAATACGCTGCTCATCCGTTCTTTCAACGCCCTACCCTACACCAAGGAGTACCGAATACGCTTGCTCCACCCCTAACTCCCTTCACTGTGTTCTATCATTCAAAAGTACCCTGATGGATACCAGCCATCTGTTTTGCTATAAGCGCCTTTCAACCTAATACGTTACCATTCTTTGAGCTTTCGCTGTAATCTGGAATACGAGTGTGTTCTTCTCGGCGTCTGTGGGGGTCAATCTGTTGTACTACTGCTTTCGCTTTGTTTGATTTTTGTTTGATTCTTACTTACCTTATAGAGCACTACCTACCCATTTGCATACAGGTTGGAGTTCGTTAGCCTGGCGCATTAGGACGGCTTACTTCTTTTTTGTTGTCACTGCTTACCTTTCGGGGATTCTTCTTTGTACATATCTTGGTTGACTTGACTGCACTCCATAACCCTCCGAGTGTTAGAAATAGATACTCTTCTAATCTGTTGTCATTTGTCATGCTGTCATATGTAGAAACTCCCTTGTAATGCATATGTGCTTCCCGACCGTCTTGGGGACCGTGGGAGCAACAAACTGTACTCCACTTGCAATCTCCCATGGATTCCTCTTCTGCAACACACTCGTACACTCATCGCTCAGGCCCCCAGATATACGAACGCCATCACTATCCTTAATGAAACCCCCTGGTGGTCAAACAACTCCCCGCAATAGCAAGGTCAGCTGAGTTTATGGACCGGCCCACAGTCTGCGGTCATGACAACCAACAAGCTACCATGGGCTGAACAACCATTCCGACTTTAACATCCACATCTAGTTACGTCGTCCAAATATCATGTCTAGTTCGTGATGCGCACTGGTGTTTCTCCATCTTCTTTCAGTCCCTCCCACCGACTCTTATACACCCGACCTTCTTTCATCACGCCCAGCACACACTCCTCTGGCCGATCAAAGATGGTCACATCCTCTAACGGATTCTTGTTCAGGAAAAGGACATCAGCGAAGAAACCCTCTCTGATCTGTCCGATAGCCTCAGACTGTCCCATCATCTTAGCGGGGTTAATGGTGGCGCTCTGCAACACGGCGAGCGACGACAAGGCCTGAGCGCGCAGCGCAAACTCCCTCGTCTGCGCCAGGCCCAGTGGCCCGAGAAGATCACTCCCATAGCAAATGGTAACTCCTGCATCTGCCGCAATCTTCAAACTCTTGAGACCCGCGCTTAGAACCTCTGTGTTCTTTGCTTGTCCGTCCGCAGGCAAGTACCCGCGCCATTTCTCCGTGTTCATCTCCGCGTAACTAATCAGTGTCGGGGTGAGGTAAACACCCTTCTCAACCATGATATTGGCCACTTCCTCAGTCACGAAGTTTCCGTGCTCAATACCCTTGACGCCGTTGTTGATCGCGTGGAGCATTGCCTTGGGCGTGTATGCGTGGGCTGTGACATACGTTCCCGCGTTCTCAGCGCACTCGACAATAGCCTTGATCTCGTCGACTGTGAACTGCAATTGCTCGATTCTGTCTGTCGGCGTACTCACACCACCGGACCCCATGATCTTGATGAAGTCTGCTCCGGACCGGATCTCTTCGCGGACGGCCGTCATGCAAGCGGGCACACCGTCACAAATCCGGCCCAGCCCATTTGTGTGTCCCGCGCAGCACTGAATATGGTCATGCGAGCTACGGATGTCGCCGTGGCCACCAGACTGAGAAAGCGCGTGCCCTGCGATAAAGAGTCTCGGACCAGGGAAAACACCCTCTTCAATCGCTTGCTTGAACGCAAGCTGAGCACCACCACAATCGCGAACAGACGTGAAACCCCGATGAAGCATCTGAGTCGCGACATATGGCTGGCGCAGAAGGGAAACATCGTTAAAGTTGCCAAAGGCCATAGAAAGGTTCGTGAAGCCGGGAACTGCGACGAAGTGCACGTGGGCATCGAAGAGGCCGGGGCTGATGTACTTGCCCTCGCAGTTTACGGTGACATACTCGGAGGGAAGATCTGTCGGAGGCGAGGGTGAAACAGAGGTAATTTTGCCATTCGAGATTGTAACGAAGTGCGATTCGAGAACTGTACCGGAGACGACGTCGACTATGTTTGCGTTGCTGAGGAGGTACGATTGGGAGGATGGCCGGAGCCAGGGCTTGATGTCTGTTGCGGAGGCCATTCTTCTCTTCCCTTCTCGCTCAATTCAGCTTTTGGGTGCACACTTACAGAAGCGACAAGAGCAGGAATGAGGGGTGCTGGGAATATTAAAGCGATCAAAGCAGATCAGGTGGGATTGGGGCTCCAAGCTGGTTGGAGTAGATCATGCATCGGCAACCTGTCCTTGCGCATCAGCGGCAATCTGCACCCGACATCGGCAATCTGCATCCCGACTATCAATGGAGTCTCCAAATCCCCCTTTCAGCAACACCACCGCCAATCATCATGCTTAGTGACATCAAATACGCTTATCAGCCGAAGGAAGTGAGGAGCTGGGGGAAGGCCGAGATAGACCGGTTGAATGTTGGTCTGTTAGCCTTATAAGTTTCAGGGCCATCCCCGGACTATTTACTCAGTCCTGTTTCCATCCCTTGTTGGCAACAGTTACCTGTCGACTAACCAACGGACAACATGGATGTTATTGACAATAAATCCCATCCAATGGACGACGAAAAGAGACGCCCTAGCGACAGCGATGCGGGCATAATCGAGACGTATACGGAGGAAGAAGAGAAGGCGCTTGTGCGCAAGCTCGACATGGTTATTTTGCCTTTTGTATGTGCATCCACACTCATACAAATCATTCACTGCAGACGCTAACTTGCATGAACCAGATGTGCCTCGTCTTCTTCCTGCAATACCTCGACAAGCAAAGTCTCAGCTACGCCGGTGTCTTTGGTCTCATGGACGACCTCTCTCTCACGAACTCGCAGTACTCCTGGTGCAGCTCGATCTTCTATATCGGCCAGCTTGTTGCCGAGTACCCATTTATATACTTGATGAGTCGATTGCCGTTGACGAAGTTTGTTGGTGCTACTGTGTACGTCTCCCTACCCGCTTCCCAACCAGAGCATCTCCTAATACTAGTAAACGTTTAGCATACTCTGGGGCATATCCTGCGCCTGCCTCGCCGCTCCCCAGAACTACGCCGGGTTCGCAGCCGTCCGCTTTCTACTAGGCTTCACAGAAGGCGCCGTCTCCCCCGCCTTCGTGACCATAACCTCAATCTGGTACCAGAAATCCGAGCACGCCTCGCGCACAGCGCTATGGGTAAGCATGAACGGCTTGGCCCAGGTAATAGGGTGTCTCCTCATGTACGGCATCGGCAAAAACACTTCTCTCTCCCTCGCACCCTGGCGAACCCTCTTCATAATCTGCGGAGCCCTGACAATGGCTGCGGGAGTCGGGTTCTTCGTCCTCATGCCCTCCGGACCCAGCGACGCCTGGTTCCTAAACACAAGAGAGAAACAAATCCTTGCCCTGCGCATGAGCAAAGACCGCGAAGGAGGCGACAAGACATCCTTCGACCTGAAACAACTCCGCGAGACACTCCTGGACCCAAAAGCCTGGTGCGTCTTCTGGTTCGGCGTGCTGGTCACAATGCAATCGCCCGTTCTCACATTCGCGACCCTCGTCATCAATTCAATCGGATACACCCAGCTCCAAACAATGCTTTACACGGCTCCTTCGGGCGCAGTGCAAGTTGCGCTCCTCTGGATCGGTCTTCTATTCTGCTGGATTCTGCCTAGGCAACGAACACTCGTCGTCGTGGTACTCACTATCCCGCCTATCGTGGGAAACATCCTAATGCTCATCCTCCCCCTCAGCGCAGGATGGGGCCTCATTGCCTCCGCGTGGCTCGCATCATGCATCACAGCTTCAATGTCCGTTCTTTTGTCATTGGTCGCATCAAACGTAAAAGGAAACACAAAACGAGCAGTCACAAACGCGATGTTCTTCATCGGGTATTGCGCAGGTTGTATTGCGAGCCCGCAGCTTTGGACGAATAGACCAAAGTATACGGAGGGTTTGATTACGGCGTTGGTTACGTGGGGGCTGCTTATTGTTGTTACGATTTTGTATCGGTATCTGTGTATTTTTGATAATAGGGCGAGAGAGACGGAGTTGGGTGCTGGTGCGGGAGCCGGCGAGGAAGGAGGTGTTGAGGGCTATGTGGATGAGAGCGTCGATCTCACGGATAAACAGGATCGGAAGTTCAGGTATAGCTGGTAGACAACCGAGTCTACGGAAGGTCTGTTAGATAAGAGAAAAGTGGGCTGGGCTGGTCCAAATGTTTGCCTTTGGACTCTTCGAGATAAAGAGGTGTTTCCTCCCTGATACCTACCTTAATTATGACTATTCATCACCATCATCTTCATCTTCATCATCTTCATCCTCTTCCTCTTCATACCTACCACATGAGAATCATACATACTCCCATCCAATTAGTTTTTTAGAACTCCTGATCGGGACCTCCACTTTCAATTCTACACTTACATGCTGGACCTGGTGGGCATCAGGTAGTCCAAAGTTCCCATCATTGCTCTGAAGTGACGAAAAGGTAAATGAACGAACGCATTCATCCAAGACAGAAGGATACTAGAATACCGCCCAAGGAAGGAACGGAGCAACTACTATCCATACGTCCAAGGGAAAGAACGACGCACAATCCTCAAAAGGAAGGCACGACCTCCTTAGACATTTCAATAAAAGAGCGATGGACGGAATTGCCTACAATGGAGAAAAAGATTCAACAAGGAAGGAGCGATCATTGTTGGACAAAATGAGGAAGGAACGATGCATGATTCTATCTATGAGGAAGGCGCAGACCTCCATGGGCACATCAGGGGAAAGAGCGATGGAGGTAGTTGGTCGTTACCTAGGGAAGGAACGCTGGATGCAATTGAGGAAGGAGCGACTGTTGTCCGTAGAGTTCAGGGAAGGGGCGATAGACTATGCTGGGCTAGTAGATGTGGAATGTGCACTCTCTACATGGTCCTGCTGCCCCGGCCCGGTCGTGGATTTACTGGATACTCTCGCTCTGGGACTATACGATAGACGCCCAGGCTTGAAGGTTTATAAATCCAAGTCCTGGTAAGCCGAACATTATGGTTGTGTACTTCTGTTACTATCTGCGTAGCCGGCAGTGGAGTGGAGTGCCTGAGTATGCTGTCTGTGGGTATGACAGCTTGGCTTTATGCACCCGACACGCCGGTACGACGGGATAGTGCTTACCGGCATCCAGGACTTCGGAAGCAGAATGCCGTATGTAATGCATGATTCTTGAGTTCTGACTCCGGAGTCGGGTTGATAAAAGGCACTGTACCTCTCTCACCTTGAGTACTACCAGCATCCCAAGCCTAAGTTCGTCTAACTCGACAACTTCTTTTGAAACCTAAGCGGTATACTGAATGACTAGGGCTGTAGTCATGAGTCTGGACCGTTGGTTCGGAACCATTAAACCAAAAGCGCACCTTATCATGACAATTTACCACGCGTCAACCGCGACCCCAGAAAAAAAAATTGAGTCGTTATCGCAACTGATAAGGTATGAATATCACTAAGTCAGTTAGCTGTTGATGATAGTCGAATAGTCAATGTGGAGTGGAGCGTCCATGTTGCCGACGGCATCGGCAATCTGTGCCTTCAGCCCGCTTTACCCCAACTTCCAAGACGCTAGAACGTGGAATGGAGATTTGCGGCCTGGCCGTAGCAGTCTAGCAGCCATGCAGAGGAGATATTGAATCCTGAAATCCCAGAGGATTGCGGAATGGCTGCTAAACGGCAGCTAGAGCTAAGAGTCCAAGACCGGATACCGGACCCCGAAAGATTGGTTGATTCACTCGCCCTCTTGTTGCCACCGGCAAGCGAAAACGACGGAGCCGGAAGTCAAGAAGAAGTTGCGTGGATATTCATGCAACGGCACATCTGACTCGAAGCCAGTAGGGACATTTGGATGAATAATCCTCAAACGTTGAAGACACGAGTAAACCAGAGTAAAGCAAAGTCGGATAGGGTTCGTTTCGTAACTGGCCCTGTGGAACGAGAGTATAGGGCCCACGTAAGCACGGGGGTACCTGCATAAGCTTGGACTTGCGACTACAACTACTAGTACTGGAAATGTAGTTGCAGCGTTGGGCCACGCGATCGCTGGGGTTTGCTGACTTGAGTCTATGTTCCATGTTCGACCAGAATCAGAATTATGAGCCATGCGTGCAACCTATGGCGACGATTTCAGTTGTTTGACTTTGAGATATGAAGATACCCACGTGGCGATGGGAGAACTTCGAGTTGAGCCTGCGTCGAGTTGAACGGACAGGTATGATACACCGATGTAGAGCTTCTCGTAGATGACTGGGATGCCAGTTTTGGTAGGTAATCTGACTGATTGATTGAATGAGTAGCGACAAGAGACTTGGAGGAGCGAAAAGATGCTTGCATCAGAACCCGTGAATAACCGGAGGAGCCTGAGGTTAGACCCTGATCATCCAAAAGCCAGCAATCACGAGTCGGGACCCTCGACACGCGACGTCGTGTGATATAGTAAAATCAGCGCATTTTTCAAAGTTTAGAGCATTCCAAAGCCATGTAACTGGAGCGTAATACGTCAATCACCATCAATTGGCATGCTGTTATCCGCGCGGAAGGGATAAAGAACGTCAGAAGCTTGATTTTTGATCGAATCAAGTGGTTCCCTGTCATGAAACACGTAACCTAGCAATCAATATTGCACTCCCGTGAGCGAAGAGAAAGGGAGAACCTCTGTTCGGGCAGGCATACGGCTAAGAGGGGGATGCCGAAGGTCCCTCGGAATCTCGTTACACCATCACTGTCTCAAATGAGCGGGTTTTTTGAGATATGGTTGCGCAACCCACAGATGGCCTTGAATGTGCGAGAGCCCGGATAACAGGTGGCTTTTGTAGGTTCCCTCGCCCTGTTTAGGAATGTTTGTGCTCCCTTTGAAAGCTTTCCATTATATGCTCCGTTCATTTCCCTTGGTTGTGTGGGCTCGGCAGCGAACTCAAGTTGGTGATATCGGTGAGTTTTTGGACAGGATATGAATATGGGTTTGCCATCGGCATGGAAGGCCATGATATGTCGGCGTTTTGCTACCCTATCGAAAGCCTTTCATCCTTCGAAAAAGCCCAATATGAACCTAGACATCGAGAAAGAGCAGATAGGTTGTGTCACACAGTCCGAGGTCGAAACCCCTGTCAGTGAGAACGCCAACGGTAGCTGCAGGTCGAGATATCAACGATGGGCACAGAACGTGAAAGGCCTTGAGATGCGGGGGATAGAGCCGGTTCCTCTTGAGGAACGACAACCAGTCAGCGCGTCGGCGTCCTTCAACATATTCCTGACCTGGTTCAGCATGGGAATGGCGTTGAACAATGTGGTTGTTGGGACACTGGGGACAATGGTCATGCAGTTGAGCTTCCTTGATGCTTTTCTGTGCGCAATATTTGGAAATCTTTTCGGAAGTACGTTGATCGGGTACATGTGCACATGGGGACCAAGAAGTGGCCATCGGACGCTTGTAAGTTCCCTCAGAGCTTGCACATGATATATACGAAGGAAAGCGTGCTGGGTGCTTGACTGACGTATCTTTCTAGATCGTGTCGCGCTTCCTTGTGGGGTTCAATCCCAGCAAGGTCTGCTGCGTGCTCAATGTGTTGGCGAACCTGGGCTACGGAATGATGAGCGCAATGGTTGGAGGTCAGATTCTTTCGAAATTGTCTGACGGAACCGTATCCGTGGTGGTCGGCATCATTCTCGTCGCATTCGTGAGTCTTGTGGTCGCCACATTTGGAATGCATATATTCCAGTACTATGAAAGGTAATTGAACTGCCGTTAGAGAGCCCGCACCAATTAACAGTGTCACCAGATACGCATGGCTTCCGCAGTTGATGATCTTCGCAATTTTGTTCGGATCCGCAGGTCCAGAATTTGATTTCAGTACTGTGTCCGTTGGGTCAGCCGAGGAAGTCAACGCCAAACGGCTAGCGTTCTTCTCACTCTGTCTCGCAGGAAGTCTATCTTGGGTTCCAGGAGCGGCCGACTATCATGTGTACTTTTCTCCTGATACCGGATCTTGGAAAGTTTGGTCAATGACGACAATGGGTGTCGCTCTAGCCATGAGTGTCACCTTGTTCCTGGGTGTCGGGCTTGGGACAGGCGTAGCTCACAATCCGACTTGGGCCGCCATATATGATGGCAGTGCTGGTAGCCTGGTTATGGCAGGCTATAACCGGCTTGGAGGCTTTGGCAAATTCTGCGCTTTCTTGAACGTGCTGACAATTGTGTCAAACAATGCTCCAGGGTCGTACTCAATGGCCATGAACTTTCAGATGCTCGGAGATTTCTGGTGCAAGATTCCACGGCCTGTCTTCACAACCATCAGCACCGTCATTTACACTGCGTGCGCTATCGGCGGCAGAGACTCTCTCTACCAGATCTTCAACAACCTTGTACCCATGATCGGGTATTGGATCATCATCTGGGCCACAATAGTGGTCGAGACGGATTTCATCTTCAACAGACGTCGAGTATATGACTGGTCTGCCTGGGACAACCAGCAGAAGTTGCCAATAGGCTACGCAGCAACTGCGGCGTTTTTTATCGGATGGGCAGGTGCAATTGTTGGAATGGTATTGCCCCAAGTTCTTACGCGGTAGATGCTGTTGCTAATAAGATCAGGATCAAGTCTATTATACCGGACCGATTGCGGCATCCATCGCTGGAGGATGTGACCTGGGTATATGGCTCGGGATGGCGTTTACGGCTCTTACATTCCCACCGTTGAGAGCACTCGAGCTGAAGGTTATTGGTCGTTGAGAAGGTACTAGGCATGCTCTTGAAGAGACTCGAATGAGCGTTTAGAACCAGGATCGGTGATAAAGCCGGGATTAGTGGCTCGCACCCGAGAATGATAAATATGGTGCGGATATTGTCGTGGGATAGGCCATGATTTGTAAATAATGCAGCTGATGTTGAGCTCTGTCCCTTGCTTCGAGCCTTGCGTCAAGGAGCGCGGATCGCAAGTGGCGGCATCTCGGCACGGAGTTTGTCAGGCAGGAGCGTCCGAAGACTGGTGAAGAAATAAAGAGTCCAAAGAACGGGTTTTGCGGTTTGTAAAGTTGACCTATTCCGTACAATAAAGAGCAATGAGCGAACTATAACCTTGAATCATGGAGTGGGCGTTGTTCAAGGGACATATCAATAACATGTGGTCTGGACTGAGCGAAAGCCTCCACCACGGGCCACCACCAGGTTAAGGTGATCTCCAGGAGTTTAGCTCAAGACTTGATCATATCACGACGAATCAGATGGCAGTTATTCCAATCGGATGGATCGCAGATGAGGAGAAGAAAGCGAGCCGAGGCCCGGCTGGAAAGAAGCAGAGAGGGAAGAGGAGGCACAAAAAGAGGAAGAGGTCATAAAGGCTGACTCAAGCACTCTCCAGGGGCGGTGGGGTCATGGCAATGCTCTTCATAAACACTGCTGTGTCCCGGCTCCGGCCAATGCTTCGCTTTTGATTTTTGTCTAGTTTTCAATTGATCCAGGCGGTTTGCGATCGTGTTTGAATTGTTGTCTTGCTTTGATTTGTTGATCGCCCACAATGGCTTCCACCACTGCCGTTGAGCTATACAATACCGTCCTCAACATCCTCAAAGATGCTTCCCCTCAGCAAATCCTCCGATATGTCGCGCCTCTCGTCGCAGCGTACCCGGTCTTGGTACAGCTTCTGCGCTTTCGCAATATGAAGAGGGTGCATAAGAAGTACAATTATCCGACGCGAGAATCCTTTGCTCGAATGACAGATGAGGACGCCTTTGAGATTCAGAAGAATCTAGTTCAATATGAATTCCCGTTCTTCTTTACAAAAGCGCTGCAATTTGCGCTTTTCAGAGTCAGCTGCACTATTTAGAGCAATCGCCGGACCTATCGCTAACATGGGACACAGACATATGGAATCCCCACCATCTCAAGAACATTGGTCAAAACCAGCCAATTTTCTGGCGCCAATACCTCGCTCAAGCGGTATACCGACACCAGCGCCCTCGTGCAGGAGTTCGTGGGACAGCCTCCTAAAGCAGCACGTGGCCAAGCAGCTATCGTGCGCACTCGATACCTCCACAGTGGTTACCGAGACTCTGGCAAGATTCTCGACGATGACATGCTCTACACCCTTGGCCTATTCGCCGTCCAGCCAGTGCGGTTCATCAAGAAGTATGAATGGCGAGAACTGACGGACGTGGAGAAGTGCGCTATTGGCACTTTCTGGAAGAGCATCGGTGATGGACTAGAGGTTCCCTACGACGTACTACCGTCTGGAAAGACCGGCTTCCGGGATGGCCTTCACTGGCTTGAGGAGGTTATGGCCTGGAGCGACGCCTACGAGGAAAAAGCCATGGTCCCCGACGCGAAAAACCGCGAAGTCGCTGACCAGACGACGGCCGTCCTGCTCTACATGCTCCCTAAGCCCTTCCACTCATTCGGCCTAAACTTTGTATCATTCATGATGGACGACCGCCTGCGCAAAGCCATGCTGTAAGTATACATACAATCTCCCCCCCTGCGACGCGTCTGCTCTCCGCAATCTTCCAGCCACAACGAATAGGATTCCATCCGCCCGGGATCACACAAACACAAACATAAGGCACTTCTAGTCCCAAGCTGACAGCAAGTTACACAGCTACTCCCCCCCACCTTCATACCTCGCAACCTTCTTCTCCTCCCTCCTCGCCATCCGCCGCTTCGCCATGCGCTGGCTCACCCTCCCCCGCCCATACCTCCTCCGCTACACGACATTCACTGAGCACCAGACTGTCGACGAGCACATCTTCATCACGCAGTGGGACGGCGCGCCATACTACGTGAAGCCTACGCTTTGGAACAGATGGGGTCCGGGGGCCTGGTATACTTGGGCCCTTGGGAGGCCGCTTCCTGGTGACGAGGGCGATAAGTATTATCCGGATGGATATCTTATTAGTGATGTCGGTCCAAAGTACTTTGAGGGGAAGGGGAAGAAAGCGCAGGTTGAGGGGGTTGAAGCGCTGAAGGGGGTGAGGACGGGTGGGTGTCCTTTTGCGTTTTCGTAGGTGGTTGGCTTTGGGCGAGTTTTGTGTTGGGTTTGGGAGCCTGGTTGAGTTCTCTTGATTTGATTGGGGAGGATGAGCTCGGATACCCATGCTTGGATTTACTTTGTTTTGCTCGGCGAAGAAATTACGATGATCAGAGTCAATCACGTTATATAGTCATTACAGAAAGTCATGAGCACACTATGGTACATGTACAGATACATAAACATAGACATAAATTATTACATCAAAACCATCAAGGTCATCGCATCAAATTCATCAACGGGGATAATCTAGTGATCACCAGTGTTGTGAACCTTATTCGGCAGAATCCTCTCCAATCCCTCAGGAACAGCCTTCTGGATGCCCTTGGGCACAATGCTGTCCTCGCCGTCGTTCAGAGCGTGTGTCTGGCGGCCTGTACCGGAGCCGGTGTCGTGGAGCTGATAAGCTTGTTAGAGCTTGCGCTTATTCTATGCTTGAATGGATGAATGGAAGACAGCGGGGACGGGAGAAGAGGTATATTAAAATAGGTAGGGCTCACCTTGTTGGGAAGAGACTCCTCAAGACCCTGGGGGACCTTCTCCTGGGCCTTCTGGGGGACCTTGGAGTCGCCGGTTGCGTGGGACATGCCTTGGCCGCGGGCATTCTGCATATTGGTGTTCTGCATTTTGATTTGGGTTTGTGGTGGTGGGTTGAGTGGTGGTAGAAGCTGATGAATTTGGTCACTGATTTATTTCGTAGAATTCGACTTTCTCTGAATTGATATCCCTCTAAGCAACCCAGAAAGACGAATCGTTATATACCTTTCCCAGCCCATCCCAAACCCCATTTAGTTCCGGAGTCGTCATCATGCCCTCAGTAAGCCCTCAACCCCCGCAACTTCTCCATGATCGAAGTCCCCAGTCCTTGATTGGACCATCGCATACATCTGATGGCGAGATTACATGGGACGAGGAGCGATTACGTGCGGATGATTGTCCGCTTCGAACAGTGAGCCGTTGAAACAGGACTCCGGTACTGGAAATGGCGGCAATTGTCTGTATGATGCGCGACCGATCGGTCGCGTCATGGTGAGATGGAAATGCGGAGGCGAATGATGTTGGCTTTTGGTTGTGCTGGGGATCGAGCCAGCTACGAAACCGGGGATCGGATCGGGATCGGGTGATCGATGATGTGGGCCCCGAGTCGAGACTCTGTAGGTTGAATAACGTTTATGCCGTTTTGTTTGATGGTTTACTTGCATACGTAGGGCATCTGCGTTTTAGGAATAATCGAGGTACCTGCCTAGGCACACCGGGTTTCATGTGCTGGCTTCATCGTGGGTTTTATGATATGACGCCTTTGGTACGTATGCCAGGGAAAGCCTCTAGATCGGGCTCCTGACGACACTGGACAAGAGACAGTGCACACTTTCAATGAAATTTTGTTTGATGACTTGGAAATCAAGGACAGCAAGTTCGCATTTTGCATTCGATGACCAGAGTGGCGTCCTGCCATCAAGAGAGCTACGCTGGTGGTTAGGTAGGGTAAAAACATACCTCATTGATCAAGCATCGAGGCAGTGACTTGTCCGCACAGACAATTTGCTCTTCCTCCGGATCTAACTGAAAAGATGTTCCATACCAGCTTGCATTCCCGAAGGGTTGAGATTGGTGATATAATCATGGGCTACCTACCCGTAGGTGGGTACTCCGATTTTCGATCACAGTTGAGCTGGCGGTTAGGGTAGCTTAGTACTGCCGGAACAGTAGGACCCCCCTCATGAAAACCAAGTCTCCAAAGAAAGATTCCTAGATGACCGTTGGACATTGGGTCTGCGGACCTGATTGAAAGTGCATGTCTCTTCAAAGCCAGTCAAACTCGCCAACGATAGCCAGAGGGTGTTGTAGCTTGTCTTTGCGCTCCATCCCGTGTTTTATTGAAGTAGAAACTCAGATCCAGCACTGCTCATGTAGGAGCATTCTTTGGCCTTCCAGAATTTTTTGGCCTTCCATATCAGGCTCACTTTGTGCGCGTAGGAGAATGAGGCAAACTGCCTGCGGCTGCGGTCAAAGAGTGTCGAATCAAAAAATTGACGAGCCCAGAAGCAGGATCTCTCAAAACTGTATTCATATGAGAGGCACAAAGTGCAATATAGAAGGGAGACAAGGAAGGGAGCAATCGGGTGAAAAACGGAGTGTGTCTCATCTGTCCATTCCGTCCTCGGCAGTTTTCCCATTCGTACTTCATCTGAACACCATCGGATATCAGTAGTTCAAAGAGGCAAAAACCGACAATTTAGTACTAGAGCACTGTTAGATGGCAGAGTACTGAGAACTATTGAGATTCGTCTGTAGAAAGTTGCACTTTGACTCTGAGCGAGCTTGAGCAAAACCGAGTTCCCAAAAAGGAAGGCAGCTGGAAGCTCGAGGCTGCTTACGTAAGTTTGTCATCAACTCCCCGCAAAGACCGCAATCTCATTCCAAGCTTCTTCACAGTCCCAAACTTCACAGTTTTCTCATTTCAATTATTTGGGTAGTCGCTATGGCGCTCCAAGTCCCTAAAGACGGCCCTACCAACTCTCCGCCCCCTTTCAGCAACTTCCCCCAAGACCCGGCCGACTTTGACAGCGACCCTCGAATCTCCTTCTCGAAGTTGGACGACAAATTCATCTTGGAAACAGACGATGGGCAGGAATACAGTTTCGACAATATTCTGAAGCGATGGATTCCGACGGTGTGTGCGCGCTTTCTCTCCAGCTGGACCCCCGTTCCATGATATACTCCCCGCCGCTTTTGCTTTTTGATTGGATTGTTTCGTTGCCTTTTGCGGGGAAGAAAGCCAAGCTGGATCCTGTTGCGATGATACAAAATGGCTATGGCTAAGTTTGCGTGGATTCTGGGTGGTTCGTGAAACTGATTGCTGGTCGGCGCCGCTTTGCGCCTGTGGTTGTCCTCCAGGTCGATGATGACTTGCTACGGCAGCAGCAAGAAGCGTACAAAGTTGAAGGAGTAGATGAAGACGAGCAAGCGACTGTACAGAAACAGAAGAAGAAACGGAAACAAGGAGGAGAGGAGGTAAGTCTGCCATTCTTTACTAATGGACTCGACTGAAGATTCAATTTGCAGGGCGACCAGAAAGCGAAGAAGCAGCGCGTTAACAGTGCAGTCTACGTTACGTCCATTCCACTCGATGCCGAGTTTGACGAAATCCGAGATATCTTCTCACGATGTGGAGTCATCGCCGAGGAGATTGACAGCGGCCGACCGCGTGTGAAAATGTACATAGATGAGGAAGGGAAGTTCAAGGGCGAGGCCCTTGTGGTTTACTTCCGGCCGGAGTCAGTCAACCTTGCAATTCAGATGCTGGACGATTCAGACTTTCGGTTGGGTGTAGCAGGGCCGCAAGGGCCCATGCGCGTTCAAGCGGCAGACTTCTCCTTCAAGAGCCAGCAAGAAGCCCCCGCAAAGACCAGCATGCGGGATAAGAAGAAGATCATCAAGCGAACGCAGAGAATGAACAAGTAGGTTCTACGAAATCGGCTTATTCGACAGGCACTGACTCATCCAGTAAACTTACGGATTGGGATGACGATGAACCATCCGCCTTGGTGGATACAAACTCCAAGTTCGATAAAGTTGTGATTCTCAAGCACATGTTCACTCTCCAGGAATTGGAAGTACGTTCTCTATCATTTTCGAAGCACACGGACCCGACTGACACATTCCACAGGAGGACCCAGCAGCGATCCTTGACATCAAGGAAGACATTCGCGACGAGTGCTCCAAACTTGGCGAAGTAACAAACGTGGTGCTCTACGACAAGGAAGAAGCGGGTGTCGTCAGCGTTCGATTTTCGAACCCGGAGTCGGCGAGATCTTGTGTTCAGGTGCGTAAACCTTCGAAGATCGCTTTATATATCACCGCTAACTACTCTATTTTAATAGACTATGAATGGCCGCTTCTTTGGCGGCACGGCCGTCGAGGCATACATTTCCGACGGAAGTGAGCGCTTCCGTAAGACGAATGAGAAACGCGCTGCGCTAGAAGACCTCGCTGAAAAGGGCTTTGATGCGGAAGATGAGGATGAGAACCAGCGACTTGACGAGTTCGGAACGTGGTTGGAGAGTTCGCATCAGGTCGAGAACACGGCCAAATAGTTATGGCGGAGGCACTTAGTTACTCTTGCCTCTTGATACTGTACTATAGCTCTTTTGTGGCGCGACTTACCAGTATAGCTGCCTTCTAGGATCTCAATGAGAAAAAAAAATACCCATATATCAACTATATTTACTCTATAGCCGTTCATTTCGGAGTCACAGAGCAAATTGACGAGAGCTGGAAATTTGGTTCGGACCAAAGTTGGCATCTACGTTGTGGTTGCCACGCTGGACCTCGGAATTGGAACTCACAGGAGGGGACGTTGTACTCTGTAGGCCGTCAACAAGAGAGCATCAATTTAGAATAAACGTTTTAAAAATATTCACAAGCAGTGAGTCACGTAAATCAATACCTCGATAGCAATATGTAAGTGTCAAGCAAGTAGGTTCGTCGCGCGGGCAAAGAGTGGTTCGTTCCTGGAGATCCCGTGATCGCACCACGCTAAACCGGAGCGAGCGCGCCCCTTTTGTTGTTGTTGATCTTTTGCTGCGTTGGTGGTCCCGTCAGTCTAGTTGGCCTAGTCGCTCTTAGTTGGCCCTCTCACCGCTCACTCTCCCCCAACCCAATCTTCCTCTCCTGATCGTGTCTCCTCTCTCTCTTTTCTCCCCTCAGTCCCGGCTGTTCCCCAGTCTCTCATCCACCCTCAATTCTTCTCGCAGTCTCTGCATTCAACTTCTTTTATACCCTTTATACCCTCTCTCCTCCATCACAATGCGTGAGATCGTATGTTGTCCCTCCCTTTCGACGCGTCTGAGGGGTCTCTTTCCCGACAGGGGGTAAATGGGACCCCACCAGTTCTACATGTCACGGACCAGGAATGCTGACCATGTGTTTTTTGCTTGTCATAGGTTCACCTCCAGACCGGCCAGTGTGTAAGTGACAGAGAATCAAGAATGGAATTGGTGGGATGGGAAAATACTAAACTTGAATGCGTGACAGGGTAACCAAATTGGTGCCGCCTTCTGGTACGTCAAAAATTTCATCAACCAACAACATCCTCTGCTCAATGCTAACAATCCTACAGGCAGACCATCTCTGGCGAGCACGGCCTCGATGGCTCCGGTGTGTGAGTACAATCCGTCCTCGATTCGACGAAACGAACGCGAACACAACCTGATACAAAACAGTTACAATGGCACCTCCGACCTCCAGCTCGAGCGTATGAACGTCTACTTCAACGAGGCCAGCGGCAACAAGTACGTCCCCCGTGCCGTCCTCGTCGATCTCGAGCCCGGTACCATGGACGCTGTCCGTGCCGGTCCCTTCGGCCAGCTCTTCCGTCCCGACAACTTCGTCTTCGGTCAGTCCGGTGCTGGTAACAACTGGGCCAAGGGTCACTACACTGAGGGTGCTGAGCTCGTCGACAACGTCGTCGATGTTGTCCGTCGCGAGGCTGAGGCTTGCGACTGCCTCCAGGGTTTCCAGATCACCCATTCCCTCGGTGGTGGTACCGGTGCCGGTATGGGTACCCTCCTTATCTCTAAGATTCGTGAGGAATTCCCCGACCGCATGATGGCCACTTTCTCCGTCGTTCCCTCTCCCAAGGTCTCCGACACCGTTGTTGAGCCTTACAACGCCACTCTCTCCGTTCACCAGCTCGTTGAGCACTCCGACGAGACCTTCTGTATCGACAACGAGGTGAGGAAGCCTGCAGCTGAAATCTAGTCCTTATCTAACCTGTCCAGGCTCTCTACGACATCTGCATGCGCACCCTCAAGCTCTCCAACCCCTCATACGGTGACCTCAACCACCTCGTCTCCGCCGTCATGTCCGGTGTCACCACCTGTCTGCGTTTCCCTGGTCAGCTCAACTCTGACCTGCGCAAGCTGGCTGTCAACATGGTTCCCTTCCCTCGTCTGCACTTCTTCATGGTCGGCTTCGCTCCTCTGACCAGCCGTGGCGCCTACTCTTTCCGCGCCGTCTCCGTTCCCGAGTTGACCCAGCAGATGTTCGACCCCAAGAACATGATGGCTGCTTCTGACTTCCGCAACGGCCGCTACCTCACCTGCTCCGCTATCTTGTAAGCCCCTTGATACTTCCAGTGAGAGAATCACACCTAACGTTTACAGCCGTGGACGCGTTTCCATGAAGGAGGTTGAGGACCAGATGCGCAACATCCAGAGCAAGAACCAGTCCTACTTCGTTGAGTGGATCCCCAACAACATCCAGACTGCTCTTTGCTCCATTCCCCCCCGCGGCCTCAAGATGTCCTCCACCTTCATCGGAAACTCCACCTCCATCCAGGAGCTCTTCAAGCGTGTTGGTGACCAGTTCACTGCTATGTTCCGTCGCAAGGCTTTCTTGCATTGGTACACTGGTGAGGGTATGGACGAGATGGAGTTCACTGAGGCTGAGAGCAACATGAACGATCTTGTCTCCGAGTACCAGCAGTACCAGGACGCCTCCATCTCCGAGGGCGAGGAGGAGTAGTAAGTTTTTCGCTTTCCGATATCAGGTACACTGCTAACTGTTATACAGCGGTGAGGAGGAGATCCTCGAGGGTGAGGAATAAATACTTTAGCCAATAGCGACGAATTAAGTCCTGCTCATGATAATACCCCTGATAAGCCATGCACTGGGCTGCAAAAGGCCCGGCAGAGTATGCGTCCTTGTCAGTCAACTGTTTTGGTTTGAGCGCTCTTAATTATTCTCTGTTTCTAATTCTTTCGGCCAAGGGCCTGAAACTATTGAATGAATAGCACATTGTAGTCTCAACACAATGCAGCTGCAGTGCCAAAGATTGTCCTTTAAGCGTATGTTCTCCTTTGTCATTAGGCTCTGGGTGTAGAGGTGGCTATCACATGAAGGTGCACTTGATAGACCTCAAGCTTCACCATCGCGCACCCCATCTCTCCGTATTAACATTGTCTAGCTGCTAGAAGGTAGTCATCTTCTACACCGTGATCAAGTGCATCTGCTCCTAGGTCAACCAAGTCTATGTCCGTAGACACGCCAACACTACCCTGATCTGAACCAGCCACAACACGGTCGAAATTCAATTGAAGAGCATAGGTAGACTCGCCGAAGATAAAACTTTTGTCTCTTCGGAAACCCCTTGATGTACTCGGTCGTCCCTAAAATCCGGGTTCTTACTTTATCAAACCGGACCATAATGTCGAAGAAGCACTAACTGAATCCAGCCCAGCTGGTTTTGCTCCGTTCATCTAGAGAGACCTCACTGCCCACTTAATGCTGAATGGAGATAACTCTCCTTCTTGCTCCTACAAAGGCAAGTCCGAGTCATGATTGCGCCTCCCAAGCTTCATCCAAAGAACGCTGGCCTGATTCTCTGAGTATACAACAATGAAGCAAGCAAGAATCAATTTCTCTCAATAAAAGCCTATCAAGCTCATCTTTTATGACATAACACATCTTTGTTCATTATTCCTACTCATTAATGTACATTCCGAATGAACCTCAACGAAGAAGGCAACAACCCATCATCCAGCCCAAAGGTATAAAAAGGCGTCCGCGCCCACCCCCAGATCTCTGTCTCGCACCAACACGCTCATTACCTTTCCTTCTTTATATATATTTATATATACATATACCGCAACAAGCCTGTCATTGTAAAGTGTCGACGGAACCCATGAACAGATATTTTGTTCCCGGTTGCTCCTCGGTCGAACCTTTTGGCTGCCATATCCTCTTGATCTGGCCACTGGTAACCAGAAGGTCATGTGGTGGGCGTGGGGCTTAGAGTTCTAAGAGCTCAGGCGGTTTTCTATCCCTTTCGTTCGGGATAACATGCGGGTTCTTTTTGTTTTTCCTTTGTTATGTATACATAAGGTACACATGACCACAACCACCTCTTGTCGGACTTCTGACCTAGAGCATGCCGCTAACATCCTCCTCAGAAGCAGTCCTGCGTTCCCCTTTGCTGTTGCCCGGGCCCATATGAGTTCCTGGCTGGGATGAAGTCCAAAAGCGATCAAAATCATCGCTGGGCATTTGACTTGGGCTCTCACTGCCACGATTATAATCAAATTGACCTGGGCCTGGGCTTGGCGGCCACAACCATGCCGGGCATAGCATCGGTCAACTTTTCGTTTGCCTTGGAGCAGCCGCAGCACACAACTACCTGTCTTCTCTCTATATAGGGCTGCGATTTCACTTCAGCGGCCGCAAGTGCCTTTCCACTTTATGGTCGTGCCTGGAACGCAGCCAACTATGTCAGGTCGAATGGTCTTTGGTCTTGGGGACAAGCGAGCCAGATTCGTGGCCCAGTGATATCCCTACGAACAGACGCCGTCATGGTGCGGCTCGTTCCCTCCACGGCTGGGTACAGGCTGGATGGATCGCTTCCCAATGATAAAGACCGATAATCATGCCAATCAGACGCCGAGACGGTGATGGAGGCTGGGCTTACTGCGTGCTGCCTGTCGGCGTCGACAACCGAACTCTCCATGGCTGGTTCGTGCTTGGAAGTGGAAGGGAAACCATCCGGATGGCGGTCGATGGGACGGGTGGTCGGCGCTGGGGCGCTGGTGCGCTAGGTTACCGCGGAGCTTGACGGCTTGGCCTCATCCTGGTGCACCAAATAAGAAGGCTGGCATGGACTCAATCAATGTCAGGACGCTTGCCAGTCAGCTGGGATACGGCATACTCTCCCCGCTTTCAGCCCAAACGAAAGGTGTTTGTCTCCGGAGAGTGTTCCTATGTCGATTTCCTTTGTTGTATAGTGTGTACATATATGCCCAGTAGGGTCTTCGGCACGAACTCCATGAATCTGTGGTGTTGTCGGTGGGGTTTCTGTTTATATATATACAAATGTGTGTGTTTGTGCGCAGAAAAAGGCGATCTAGACAATTGTTGGGGTTGTGTTTGCGTTTGGTTTCCCCCATATGTACACGGGCAGGAAACCTACCTAACCTACCCTATCCCCTACGAAACATAGCAAGAGTCAGATTCCTATAGTACGGATCAGTAACCAAATACCCGCTGCCACATATTTCAGAGGCAAATAAGAAACCTAAAGCACATCTAGGTACATACTTGTTTACATTAACCACAGACTAGCTGACTGACTCTTAGCCCTACGTGGTTGGTATTGGGTCTAGATCCCGTGGAGCACTACTCCATATGTACTTCTTATAAGAGCAAGACCATTTCTAATAAATACTGAACAAATGCTACATAAGTACAAAGAAAAGAGAAAAGACACAGAAAACTCCTTCACAACCCAACAAATCTTGCAAGCCAAAGCTGACAATCAAACTCTTCATGGCTGTTTCGTGCTTGGAAGGAAGGGAAAACATCCATGTGGCGGTTAATAGGATGGGTGGTCTACGCTGGGGAGCCAATGTGCCAGGTTACCATGGAGCTTGGTGGCCTTGTTCTAGTACACCAGGTAAAAGGATGGAGCATTGTGTGCTGTATTAAGGTATAAATAACAAATCTAACTACCCAAGAGCTATAGAGGCAGAATGCCGAGTCACTAAGCAGTAGAACCCAGAAATGTAGTAGTCTTACTATGCTTGATATTATATCATAGAAAGGAGTCTGAAATCCATAGGTACCTAGATGATTTCCATGTCCATCTATTCCCCGACCTCTTGAGCTTCTGGGAGCGCATCCTTGACATCTGTCCAATCTGCCAATTCGCCCTCTTCCCTCGCCTTCAACTTCATCTCCACAAAACCATCCATGGCCTCCCTCTCCTCCTCGCTCAGTAACCTAATCCTATCGTCCAGACTCCCCTCCCCAAAGAACCTCTCATCAATATTCGCCCAGTATATCATATCAAACGCCCAACTCTTCCGCGCAGCGTAGTTGAGCCAAAAGTCGCCAGTCTGCCAGCTCTTGAGCATATGGCCCGATAACCGATCCGTCTCGCTAAGCACGCCGCGCTCAATTCCCGCGTCTTCCTTTTCCTTCAGGACTTTGAGGAAAACAGGGAGGACCTCTTCGTACTTCTCTACCCAGTCATCCGGGCCTTCCTCCCAGTACCCTGGTAATTCGAGAAGAAGCCAGAAGGGCGGACTATACGCGAACGCGGAGGGCGCGGCATATGTAAACTCCCAGTTAATCACCCCAGCCATTTTTTAGTCCCCGCTAGCAAGAACATTAGCGGGCCGAAGGTCGTCGCAGAATAACCTGAACGGACCCTCTTCGTCCTCGCAGAGCTTATACTCCCGCGTGATCTTGCGGAAGAGGCAGCGGGCAATATACTTCCGGCGGCAATCTTCGCTGGACTCGATGACGTCGTTCCGCTGTGAGGCCAAATGAACTATATGCGTCTCTGCCAGAGTCTCGTAGTATGCAGAAGCCGTCTTGAAGGGATGCTGTAGGAGCTGCGAGGGTGACACCCCACCGAGCTGGACCAACTCGTTAATATTGAACGTCAGCGGGCGATGCTTAACCGCCCACGTATCATCAAAGTAATCAACCGGGTTGACCCTGTCGATGCAGCCAATCTGCGAAAACGTCGGCTTGGAAAGTTGGAGCAGCACGTCCGCCATCTGGCCATATACATCCTCCAGTTTCCCCCGATCAACTTTAGGATCCAAGATAGGCCGATCACTCCTCGCCAAACCCGGCGTGTTCAGGGGGTCCACGAAATCAGCCTCATTGCTAATATGTTCCACTACAGTAAACGGCCCCAAGCCAGCACGGCTTTCACTCGCCGGACCATAATGCAAAACATGTGGCACGCCAAACGAGGTGAAATAATCGAGGAACCTCATGATAGCGACTTCGTGCTCGATCTTCTCCTCCGGGAAGACTGACGCCCCGGGGGCGTGATGATGTTGTGCCGCCGTGGAATCCGCCAGTCAATGTGTCTTTTCCAGCTCAGGAACGCCAAGTGTACTGATTCGCCACGCCAATCAGAAGAATCGGAAGGATAAGTAAATATTCGGCTTTACTTGCCATACTATGTTGCTGCTCTGGTCTTGAGGTGATGAGTGATGGGAGATGTGACGAGATAGTGTAACTGGGGGCGAGTCTTAAGTTTTACCCGACCTAGCGAGCAATATTTTCTGCTCTCTCTTGTTGTCGTGTTTTTGTCTGCTTGAAGTATGAAGTTTATGTTTGGTACTTTGATAGTTGTCACTTTGAAAGGTTTACAACCTTGGCTGCGCTTCGGTAATAGGTTATATCCTATGGTAGCCTACCTAAGTTCACATAGGGGACTCCGTAGCTTGCTAACATGCCAATCACCAATGCACAGCAATATACAATAGGATAATTTTTTTTACCAATACCAAACCAACAAGTACTTGCTACAATAGAAACAAACAATAAACTCCCTACCCCACCACCAAATTCAAACAACAATACTCTCCAACCTCTCCATCCCCCCCGTCAAAATCGGCGCCTTCTCCTGCTCCTCATGGCTCTCACGAAACACATCAAACTTATCATCATGCCACTTCTTAGCGGAGATCCTCGCCCCCGTACTATCCGTAAACTCCCCGCCATTCGCCGCCCTCAAGAACCAAGCAATGCTATACCGGTCTTCATGCTGCAATCCCTGCGTAGGAATAACCTTATGCACGGCACTACGGAATCTATTCCCAGACAGAAAACGCAAGGTATCACCGACATTAATCACGACGTGGCCTGGCCTCGGCTCGACCCAGCGCCAGCCAGCGGGGTCCTTGGAGAGAACTTGCAGGCCCCATTGTTCGCAGAGGAGGAAGGTTAGGGTTCCTAAGTCAGTGTGCTTGTTGTGTCCGACGCCCAGGTCGAGTGTGTCTTGCTTTGGGTAGCGGAACATGGAGAGCGTAGTGAGGGACTCGAGTTCGGAGCGGTGGAAGTCGAGAATGTTGGAGCTTTCTGTGGGAGAGAGGTATTTTGATAGCCGGGCTAGGATGGTCGTTACGACTTCTTGGGCTGTGCCTGTGAAGCGCAGGAAGAGGGGCTTTTCGGATTGGATGGCGGGGGCGAGGCGGTCTTGGGCGTTGAGGAGTTCGTCTTTGGAGGCCTTCAAATCTGTTAGTATTGAGATCAGGAAAGGGAAGGGTGTAGGTAGGGTTTACCTTCAGAGACTCGTAGTAGTCTGGTAGGGCGTTGACTGCACCGGCGGAGGTTGCAACAGGCTCGTATCTGCGATTAAATTAGCATCCGATATCATGAGGCTGGGGATGGATCTTCATTGCATAGGGCTGAACCTGCAGGCTACTTACCCATGGGTATCGCTCTGTCGATCATCCTTCATCTTCTGTTCAATGTCCTGGTGGAAGTACTTGTCCGCAAACCGCAGGACCGACTGGTGGTCCTGCAGGAAGGAGGCGTCGCTGGTCATATCAAGGTAGAAGAAGCCTTGGTTCTCGCAAGCTGCAAGCAGTCGATCACTCTCAGCTGCATCGTCGGCCTTGAGGCGGGCCCAGTCAATGACAGACAAGGGTGCTGTTTCAGTTGTAGAGTCCATTGCGGCGGCGGGAACTGAATGCACAACACTGCAGTGAATGAAGTGGAGTGAGAATACAAGCGATTTCGCTGAAGACAAACATTCAATTCAAGACCATCTTGAGAGACTTTATAGGCGATGCCTCCAATTCTGCTGCATTTTCCCGGAAGCATCTAGGTACGCTGCCATCGGGGGCCGATCCTTAGGGCTTCCTTAGCGCGTTCCTTAGGACCAGCACTCGGTTTTTACAGAGTATGGCCGCCACTATGAGCAGTCAGCGACTAAGGAAAGGCAATATTTTCCAATATCGACTCAGCCAGCCAGGGTAGAGGGCCGTTGCGGCTGGAACGGTCGAGGAGAAACATGGCACCATATTGGCTGCCGATGCCGGGGATATGGCCATTTTGTTGGGCTGTACCTGGCACGTTGAAGCATAGTTAAGGCGGCTACTGGCTCGTAGTTAAAGCGTACGATTCCTGCCGATCGCGAATTAGGTCAAGCTTCGGTCTGCAGAGATTGAATCTGCTTCCATGCTGATCCACTCGTTGTGGCACGATCTCGTTACCCTTTGCGACATCTTCAGCTGGACTTCTAGCCTCCAAGATTGTCGGCGGCTGTGCTTTCATTAGCCAGGATGTTGATATTAACAGAGCGTTAGGGACAAGGAGGTTGAGCTTCAGCCGGGCTCAGCGCAAGGACTAGTCGGCTCGAGATGGGCTCAGACGACCGACAGATTTCCAAATGAGGCTCTGATTTTGCTGGCTATCTAGCGAGTGCCAGTAGTTGTTTCCTCTCAGTGGCTAAAGTCTGAGAGCCAGTCAGGAGCACCAGCAGCTCTTAAGAGAGGATCTAAAAGCAGTGTGTCAAAGTAAGCACTCTATCTTTTCCACGCTTCCCACCAATATAGGAAACAAAGGCGCAAAACCAGAAATGCCGACTTTCTTTCTTTCACCAATCATTTCTTTCATCGTGCACGAGTCAGGAGGATGGATGGATGGTCTTTATCTCACTACCGGCGTCTTCTCCAAACTTGAGTAAGGCCATGATGTAAGGCTACCTTGTCGCAAGCAGCTGCTAAGGCGTACAAAGAACACTTAATGAGATAAGAGGAGGATGAGTCTTGATCCGGATACAAGATGCAATGAAATGAAATTCTTATCCGGTGGAATCTCAAGAGGCAGTCTCGGGGAACAAGCCCTAGGGTACCGAACTCACTATCCCCAGACGTACATGCACGGCTAAAGGGACCAACGGCAAAAGAGTATACAACGCAATATCATTATAATCCTGTTCATGACTCTATAGAGGCAAAACACAAATCGCGGGGTAAATATTTCCTACAAACGCATGATCAACCCATCCAAGACAAACCTATCCAAAGCCATACCCAGACCCGAACAAATAGCAACCACACCCTCAACGCCACCTTCGAGCAAGATCCTAGCAGAACTATTTTATCTCGTCGCTCAGGAGCCGTGGGAAGCAAGTCCAGGTCCTACCTTAGACAATCCCTTCCTCCATTCCCGGAGGGGCACCTTCATCGACGTGCCCCCGACAAGCCTGCACCATATGGGCTATTTCAAGCCCAATGCCGAAACTCTCGAACTACGAAAGCAAAAATGAGAGTTAACCACCCGTCTGTACCTCCAACTTCAACATGCATAAACCTCGGCAGGGACCAAATAGAACGCAGATTAAAAACAACCACTTGCACTGGGCCAGCGCCGTACGTACCAGGAGTTCCACTACCACAGCCAACCTGTAAACAGATGTCAGTTCATCAGTACTGTTGTTAATCCAATAATGACTTTTACTCGGGGTATATGAAGAGAGCAAAGTAGTAAATCGCCTAAACTCCCACGGGCTATTCGTATAAATTGCAAGAGAAGACTCACAGTATTAGCCATCGTGGATAAATCCTCTCCACCGTTCTCAAAACTGCCATAAGAGTATGGCAGGTGAGACTGCATATCGTCACGCAGTCTCCGACGATCCTCGGCCTCATACCGCCGTTGACGCTGCCCCTGTCACCACTTCTGCGTACAAACACCTTCTCAGCAAGAAGCAGATTGATCCCTTCCAGAATTGCTTAAGCACAAAGTATCAGGAGCGCAGCGAGCTCATGCCCGCCTCAGCTAGAAGGACTAATACCGATGTAATGTTGAAACGCGTACATCGCAATCCGAAAAGTTGCAGCCAACAAGTTTGTCCAGAGGAACAGCCTTTCCAGGGCTGGTAATTGTCGGCGGTTTCGAGTACGAACGACGTTTTCGAGGGCTAGAGATGGGCTTACTAGCCCGAGGATTAGGGTGATGACTGTGGGGCTACCGGTCATGCTGAATGATAGGTATGATTGAATGAGTGAAATGGCAACGAGTCAAAGTCGAATAATAAGGACCAGATAGCAGTATAAATAAGAAATCAGTCGTAATCGATGTCTCTATCAGAGATGTAGAGATATCGTGGCAGTGCCCTCCACATCACGCTCTAGACCCGGTTTTGGACGTGCATATTCATCTCATAATAAACTGCAAGAGCCTTTCAGGATAAGCCTTAGGGCTGCGATTCACTAGCATCATGGTGTGGAGGTTCTGAGTGGCTGCAGCCGGGAACTGGATCGCTGCGGCATGGCACATGGATTACGGTAGTAGGCATCTTGCTTGGCGTCTATTCCTGTATTGGATGTGGTAGCCTGGGTATGCTGGGTTGATCAGGTGCGCTACTGGGGTGCATTCACTGGGTAAGTGCCTGTGCCTGGTTACTGGGGCTGTAGGGGTGCGCGGTTTGCGTCGGGCCGGCGAGAGAAGGGGAGTGTTCGTTCGTTAGGCCACGTTGCCGGTTTCTCGAGTCTGGCGGGGTGAGTCGTGAGTTTCTGGCTTGATTGTACTGTCCTGGGTATGTTTATGGTCTGCTAGGTGAGTATTGCGAGAATAGGGTGTCCTTCCAGAGGACTGTTTGCTCGTTCTATTATTGTATGTACATGCACATCTATATCCAACTATCTATACGCTGTAAAACATCAACTACAAAGAATAAAGTAAAACAAACAAAGAATAAAGAGGACAAGGACAATAAATACTATAGAGCACAGTCTACGATCACCGCCGCCGCTTCCGACCCCGGTGTATGCTTTCAGAGGAGTCCCTGCTTGACCCTGCAGCAGTAGTGTCCATCGCCTCAGTGTCAACATCCGCATCCACACTCATATCTTCATAAGAGGACGATCTCAGTCGTCGTTTGCCACCGGACGGTCCTGCCGTTGCTGTCGAAGTTGTTCCACCTCTGCCTATATTTCTGCCTGCGCGATATTCTGCCTCGTGGCCAGCAGGAACGTACGCTCTAGGAGCGAGATGATAGATTTCAGCATCCGGCTCTCTTGCAATGACTGGTTTCCAGGGATAGGTTCCTGGTCGCTCTGCTGGCTTGCACGGCAGCGGTGGCCGCCGCCGCTGCGAGGGCTGCTGGTTGCTTCGAAGGGTAAGTGTGCCCCGCTGGGTATCGGACCACATCTGTGACACGGTATGGAGGGCTTCCGCAACGACTTCCGAGGAAGAATTAACGATGCGCTCGTAGAAGAGGAGCGGGATGTGTTTGTTGCGCCACCAACGTTCGGGGATGCGGCTGTCGTCGAGGGTGGCAGCCGGTTGATCTGCTGCTGCTCCTACTGCAGACGCTGATCGCCCCGCGGCGATGAGACCATGGTTTGAGCCGTCGTAAATGCGAACGTCTCCTTGGTCGTTGCTTTCGCCTGTTTTGGCGTCGCTCCAGAAAACACTGTATGTGCCGGTTTTGTTGTCATGGTAGATTCTTCCCAGCCAGCGGTACGTCGCGCTGAGTTCCCTTGCGCCGCCGGCCTGGGTGTCTATCTCTCTGTATTTGAATGTCACGTCTTTGGTGTGGTCGAGGATTGATGCTGTTGCCGCTAGGCGCACTGCCAGTCGGAGGGGGAGCCGACTGATACCTCTCTGCACTTGCACGCTGTTGGCCTTGCCGCAGTCTTCGCACGAAGCAGATGGACTTGGGTTGAAAGTGCGATCTAATAAGTTTGCATGGTTACGCCAGCGGAATCACTTCTGAAGGGCGGCGGTGTCATGTAGTACGTAGTAATCCCCTCGGCGGTATCGGGTATCTCCATGCATTCGCAAAACGTGGTAGACTCCTCGTAATCAATAAGAAACTGACCCAGCGTGCTTGATAATGTATCCCAAAGAGACCCAACAGAACCAGGGTGACTATCCCCAAACAAGCCCTGACCGTGTCTGTCTATTAGCGTTCGAAAGTCTCGTATCATTTGCGCACCGGTTTCAAGACTGCATAGATCCCAGTTCGCCTCGCAAAGCTCAATATAAGCTTGTTGTAGGGGGGAAAGCTGAGTATGCCAGTCCGGGTCTTTGCGGTCTGCTTTCGTGGACCCGATGTCTAAGAGCTTGCCCACGGTAATGATGCACCCCAATACGGCTGTGCCCTTACTGTAAGCTGGACCGCGGCCTCGCATGGCCCAAATCTTATTGCTAGCGTTAGGGCCCAAAGGAAACGACAACCTGCCCTTTCTGTCTTCCGAAAGACGCACATGCGACACAGCTGGGAATGATCTGATTTCGGCCCGGAAAAGATCATCGAGCGATGCAGCTTTGAAGTCTCTAAGCGGAGCAAAAGGTGCAGCACTCGGGTGCCTTTGGAGGTCTTCATATGCAAATCTGCCAATTATTACTCTCTGCATTGTCTCCAGGATCTCATCTTTGGTTTTCTCGGGCAGGCCGCTGTTTCTGGCAAGTCCCAGTGCGAACGTGGATAGTCCGCCCGCAGCAATATCCGAATTGTAAGCTGGGCCAGACGAGAGCAATGCCTGCTCCACCCACACGTGTCTCCAGTGCGCTGGTGCATCTGCAGGTCTCACAAACTCTGCTCTAGGGCGGGCAGATCGCGTTGAAAGGGTGGGATAAAATCGGCTGACGGGGGAATACCACAGCCCGAGATCCTTAAGCTCGTCCTCGCCCTTGTCCCAGGGGATCTTGGTATAGTCGATGAGTCGAGGGCCGGCATCTCGCTTACATTCGTTAAACTCGGTATAGTGCTTTGGTCGGTGTTCTGGGGCTGTATAGTATAGAAGCTTCCGAAGGGCATCATCCATTGTATGTGCGGTTGCCCTTTTAAGATCGATTTCGATTCCCCAAAAATAAAAGTCCATCCATCGTTCGAAATCAGCGACTTTTGGCTTGCGGGTCTTCGTATAAGCGTAGAGTACCTTGAAACCCAGAGGCTTGAAGTCTTCCGGAGGCTCAGGCAAGGCGTCTAGGTTAAATTTTCTCCCAAGTTCTTTTTCATCATACTGGGGATTGGGGTAGTCGCTGCTGTCACCCATTTATATCACAAAAAAAAGATTGACGGTTAAATATATATACTGTATGAATGGTCCATAATTGCGCATCGAAGTCGGGTTGGAAGCAGAGGACCGTAGGATTAAGTATGCGAAATCATGACAGCTATTATTTGCGCTGAATGCCTTTTCTTGCAGTCAAACTTGAGCTAGAGAGTAAAGAAAGTACCAGAAAACCATGGATACAGGCTGCTGTTGCTTTGTCCCGCGCGCGGCTCGGTCGAAGATGATGAAAGGCTCGTTGATTCGATCAGGGTCTTTGTACTCGGTTTCAGCTTTTCTGGGATCTAAGGTATCATCAACATTGCGAGCCGATCTTTCGGGGTTTCAAAATAGGAAGCTGGCACTCTGCTTTTGTTTCAGGCTCGTCTGCTGTACATGGGGTTAGCACACCTGAGAATTCAGTACCGGCACCGAGAGGCAGACCACTCTCAACACGGGCCAGTAACTAGTCAACCGCAACTTACACATTGTTCATTGTTCCAAGTAAGACCCGCTGCTTTCCTCGACCATCTTTGAATAATCGAGGAGCTGCTCGCTTCGAGTTTGCTCTTCGATGCATAATCTCACAAACCTCGCCGCCTCATTCGAGTTCGGTTCCTTGGTAGTGCTCGACGTCTGCGCCAAATCTGTTTCCACCTGGAAGTCTACCACTTTCAACCCCCCGATATCCTATCACTCACTCAGTAGAGTCGTCGGACTGAGATAATACCCGCAGCAACCAAGCTCACGTTGTGTTGCCCATACTCTCGCAGTCAAGGCAGTAGGGAAGGAAGAAAGCGCAGGGGAATCGGGCTCTTGCTGGAGACGCATAAGAATATTCCGAAAAGCCCTTTTGTTCGCACCACACGTCATAATGTATCGATCTGAGCAATGAAGAAGGCAAACGATAGGACTTCGTCTGTACGTCGGCGCTCGCAACAATAGACCGCATCGCACAACGACGTGTGCTTGGGAGGTGAGACGGCGGTGCACTGAGTCTGGGCATTTGTAAGCGTGCATTCAAGGAGAAGAGCAACTGAGTATGTAGTCCGTTGAAGTTGTCTATGTTGCAGAATGATCGTTTAGAATTTGTTAAGGGATGGCGAGCGGGGTGACCTCCGTTTGCCTGTCAGGGTGAGAGACAAGGTACACCTCAGCTGCCAGCCAACATCCTATGGCCCCTCTGTATCCAAGAGCCCCCACAAAGAACAATAAACAGATATCAGAAGAACTAAAACACAACCTTATTTATCCGCTAAGAGCCCCAGCCCCTCAGAACCTCACAACAACCACGGTATCCCTGGGATGATTATCTAGCAAAGTAGCTCAAGCCAAAGACCTACAAAGTACCACCTTTATTCAATCAAGCTCAGCATTCATAGCACCACATAAAAACTAAAAAAAAATCTATATACATTTCCAGATACCAACTTTGACAGACAGACACATAAGCAGATAAAAGTGTAAAAAGAAGGGTATCTGTTTGAACATAATCCAGATGGTCTTTTGTGATTATAGTAAATTAAGGAAGGAAGTAAGAGAGGGTGAGAGAAGTGTAAGGGAATGTGTCAGTATGTACAATGGGCCGACGAAGGAGGACGTTCCGCCATTCGGGTGAGCCTTTGACTAGGTATAGATAAATTGCTCTGCTCGTTCGCCGAGGTGATTGATATGGCGATCATTTAGTGTAGCTTGGGTCTCGTTCATCACGCCTTGAGCTCGGGCTGGGGCTCGACGGTGCCGGGGGGAGTGGCGCTGCGCTTGGAGGCGCCGTCGAGGGGCTCGGTGGTTCCGTTGATAACATCCCGGGTAAGCTCGACGTAGTCGTACTGAATAAATCATTAGTAAATTGGCTATGTGTAGAAGAGGAGCAAGACATACAGCAAACTCGCCAATCTCGGCGTCGTCAATACCAAGGACTTCGTCCTCTTCAGGAACGCGCAGGCTGAGACCGGGAATCATGTTAATGATAAACAGGATAATGCAGCTGCCGAAGAACGCGTAGGCCATGCCGGAAACGGAGTCAGCAAGCTGGTAACCGAGCTGGATGTAGTTCTGGTTGATCCAGCCGCCGTCAATCTCGGTAGAGCCGTCGAGGTGAGCAATGTAGTCACTGGAAATTCGCATTAGTAACCGCAATAATTGGAAGGACCGGTTATGGCTTACGCTGCGAAAAGACCGGTAAGGAGGTTACCAACGACACCGCCGATACCATGCACGGCGAAGATATCAAGAGCATCGTCAACCTTGATGAGGTACTTGAGCTTGGTCGCGTAGTTGCAAGCAGCGGCACCGACAACCCCAAAGATAAAGGCAGCCCAGGGAGTGACGAAACCAGAGCCAGGGGTAATGGCGACCAGACCGGAAATTACACCAGAGCAGAAGCCAACGGTCGACCACTTCCTCTCAAGGCGGTAGTCGAGCAAGCACCAGGTCACACCTCCGACGGAAGCAGCCAGGTTAGTGACCACGGCAGCCATCACGGCACGCATGTTAGCACTCAGAGCAGAGCCAGCGTTGAAACCGAACCAGCCAACCCAGAGGAAGACGGTACCAATGACGACGTGGGTGACGTTGTGAGGGCGGTAGTTGAGCTCGTGGGTTCCGTGGCCGCGGCGCTTGCCGAGCATCAGGGAGTAGGCCAGGGCCGTTGTACCGGAAACAATGTGGACAGGTGTACCACCAGCAAAGTCCAAACCCCCCATGTTGAAAACCCAACCTGAGGCGTTCCAGGTCCAGCAAGCGACAGGGTCGTAGATGATAGTACTCCAGATGAAGACGAAGATCATGCAGGGGAGCATACGACCACGTTCCGCAACAGCACCGACGGCGAGAGCAACACTACCAGTGGTTAGCCCTGGCCCTATTTAATATGTATCATCGCAACTCACGTAATTGAAGCAAACATTCCCTGAAAGACAGCGAACAAAAGGTCAGGGACCTTGGTAGATCCCACAGAAGGAGCAGCCAGGACACCCTTGAACCCAAAGTTATCCAAGTTACCAATGTATTTTCCGGCACCGTGAGAGAAGGCCAACGAATAACCCCAGAAGAACCATTGGAACGAGCCCACACCGATGGACATGATGGAGAGCCATATCAGGGAGAGGGCTGACTTTCGACGAGCAAGACCGGAGTAGAAGAACCTATCAAAGGGATTGTTATCAGTCACAATGGCTTTGTGGAGGTTGGGGCTAGCTCCTTACCCGACACCGGGAATCATGAGAAGAACGAGCGCAGTTGAGGTGATCACCCATGCGATATCACCAGACTGTATACATTGTTAGGGTACTCCATTGCCAATGACTTTATGATACAACTCACGCTGTAGTAAATGTTGAGATCCTCGGTGAGTGAGTCCCCGCCGTTCTGGTTGGTCCCATTGTATTCAACGGGATAGGTCGACATCGTGAAATGTTTGGACTTTCTGATCGGGTACCGTCGAGAAGGAATGAAAAGAAGGTATCACAGCTAAGGATCCTACTGGTATCGGCCGGCCCCGTGGGTTTGTAGCAGGGGGTCGCCGGGTGGTAGGAGCAGATAGGATTAATATAGAAGAGGGAGGCGCAAAGAGCCCCAGGTAAGCCCCAGATATTATGTCAGATGGTCTTAAAAAAGAAAGGAGGAGAAAAAGAAAAGCAGGCGAGTATGCATGAAGGGGGAGACCGCAGATGATAAATAACAATAGTCGGCCGCATAGTCTGACGGCGAGAAAGTGGTGCTGATATCAGTCACATTGTCAGCGCCGCCATGGCCCAGACTACTCCGTCTCCCTGCAGATAGACAGGCAGATTATCGCCTCCAGAATGAGTCGAACGCACCAAACTAATCCCACCATCAGGCGCTAGGCGCGACTCCACCCATGGCTTCATCGTGCGGGATGGCTTCGTATATGAGCCAAGCCTACCGGAGCATGGTTTGTTCGACTAGATAGCATCGTGGTTGCGTCGATTCCTGGCTTCAGGGCCCGGATCGGTGGGTGTCATGCGATGCAGAAGGACAACCTCTGATCCAACGAGAGACAAAGGGCCTATCCTGAGGGTCTTTCGATCTCGAGATTTGTTGAAGGTGAGCCATGGTCAAGAGAGCGGTTGCAGGTGATTGGACGGGAGAGAAGGTACTAGCACAGACCAGAGCATTGGTATCGGAGGGGCGATAGAGAGGCAATGAGAGCGCACGAGATAACCTGAGATTGCTGTTTCATTGACCGATCGGCGAAAATAATGAAAATCGAGCAAATCCGAGGGAGAGGGTGAGCCTAGGGATACAGCGGCTACGGTGTTGCTACTTGGTGTTCCTGCACTAAACCACACTCATCCTAGCCTCCGTCTACTAGACCACTCCAGGAACTGACAGCCCTGCTGATTGGCCGATCGTGGAGCCCCGGGACTGGCTGGAGATAGCATTGATAACACTGCGGCCAGCTCCCAGCTCCCAGACTACAGGAACATTTGCATTGTTGGCCTCATTATTCTGGAGCTCGGAGATTTCCAATGATCCTCACTATTGATGTGAAACGTAGCCTGACAGGGCGATCATTAAACAAAATTGATCTGTCATTCGAACGAACACTTGAGCATGCCGAGTCACCCGCCGTTTTTCTCAAAGCACTGGCCGGTATCTGGCTGGTGGCTGCAGGCTGCTACAACGCAATTACGCCGATACTCCAACTGCAAGCCTTCAGCGTTGACGTTTCCTCGTGCAAATGCAAAGAACGTTCTCGGCGCCGAGTACCTGCATGGGGACGCCTCCATCGGACCGGTTGACAAGTATGGAAAGCCTGGGTGAACCCCCAGCTGGGCTGAGAACCTCCAGCTTCGTTATCTACACTTCCACAGCCAATCAACGCTTGTCATCGCTGCTTATCACCCGCGTTTCTCCCACAAATCGTTATTGGGTTCTCAAGCTCTGGTCCTCGATAGACAAGCTCTTGGCTCTCAATGCCAAGGGCACATCTTTTCTGATGTTGGATTCCTCTGCGACGTGCCTTCGCGCTCACTTACCTTCAACTTTCAGCGGGCATGATGAACATGCTGATCTCTCTTTTGAGCGCCTTAGTCCTCTGAAATCAAGAACACTGCTCTACTCAATGACAACTTTACAATACATACACGATTCAGCAACCCGGTCGACTCCGAAGCCCAGCGCCACGTTCCACTGAGGACCACTATGGGGGCCGAATGTCTTCCGAGAGGCGTCATGGCCAGTCTTCCATACATCGGGTAGGGCTGCGAAGCTGCCTGCTGTCCCCACACTGATCAGTGATCATGATGAGATGCACGAACTCTAGTTCCCAAGATCGGATCACTTTCGATTATAGCTTAAGATAGTTATCTGATAGCTACATCAGTCATCTCGATTGTTGATCCCAAAGCCGTTGCCGAGACTACCTGCAGGTCGTTCGGCTTGTTGGTACCGGAACCTTTGACGACTTGGAGCATACCAAAACTATAGATAAAGAATACGGCTTTCATTGGTCAGGCATCTCCAAAGAACAACAAAAGAGCCCATCTTCCATAGCTCCTCTAGTTCATAGAGTCATGAGCTCGTTTACTATTTCCTTCTCGGGTTCAACAACAAGAATCCGCCCCTCCATGTCGTTCATGCGAACACGAGATTTGGCGCATGAACGTGACAAGGACAATTTTCCCGGTTTTACCAAGCGAGGACCTGCAAAAGGAACTATGGAGCAACTCCTGGCTTTCCAAAGACTTTGTTGCCTTACGCAATGACTACTATATGGGCAAACTCGATACCACACGATCCGGACCCCGTGATATTGAAGAACAAAAGCTCAAATACAGCTATCCGGCTAAGTAGCTCGCAACATCGCTCTATCTATGAGGCTATTGAAGCTACTTTTGCGTTAATATATGCGGACTCTATCCTGCGACTTTCTCTCACTACAGATCCATCTAAATAAGCCCTAAACCTCAGCTTGAACTCTCAGCTTGAACTCTCAACATCCTCGTCAGATCATCTGACCAAGCACAGACCAGGTTCTATCTTAAGACTGAAGCAGCTCCGAGTTGTAGTCGATGAGAAGCGATACACTGTCGAAAAAGACACATCTTCATACCATAGCATCTCGGAACCCTTTCTACATACATGGTAGCTGACTAGCACGAGTCAAGCTTTATCTCAGTAGAATTTATATTCCATTCCCAGCCCATTCGTGTTACTTTGGTGGTTGGTCTGGCATAGACCAACTAGGAGGTATTGTCGGAATTGTCAATGCATTTGCCGTAGCAGCCCCTAGCATTGGGCTTCAGATGGGTCGCATTATCTTCGATATACCGGGCCGATCCAGAGGAAGAGATTTCTGATTAATTTGCTGCTTGAGATTTGGATCTTCTAGGTTGTTTGGGCTTGAAAGTAACCAGGTGCTCTTGGGGGGATCACGATTGATAGTGCTAGTTAGAAGCCCTCACCATTGTATCTCCTACTGGGAGAAAGATGGGGCAAGATATCAACACAAAAGTGAAAGGCACGAAATCCGAGCTATAAATTGCTATATCAATATCAATCAATGGTACGTTTGTTTCGCATTACCTTTCCTGCGGGCAATGGCAGGGTTGTATAGGCATATTCTCAACCCTAAACCTGAACCATTGCAAAAATATATATCGGTGCTATCACATGCGCCGATTAGGATAACCAAACCACCAACCAGTTTTCCAAACGTGTAAAGCTTCTGCCTGCTCCCCTAACATCCCTTGACTCAACAATGCGATCATGACAATGCAATTGCGCGACCTGCACGGTAGATGGTTTGTTTGGGCCCTTGGGCGTGCGCCAACTTGACCCATCACTTTGCCGAGGCTCAAGCACGGACGGGAGCACTTTGGGCATTCAGACCGAACGTTGTAGAAAATTTCTGCCTGGCCCGTGGATCAATGCTGGATTTTGACACACGGTCCATGATATTTATTGTTCCCTCTGATTCTATCTAATTTGATTGGCGGGATCACGTAGAACAAGATTGCCACTCGCCACACGTATGCGGAGAGATCCAGCCAGGAAGTGCACCGCCACAACCCATCTGGCATCTTGGCAGAATCAATCAATCAACGCCTGAAGCTCTCCGACTCCGAATTTCTCCCAGATACCCCGACTATCCACCCCCCTCGCCATGGACCCCCAGTCGGTGCACGACTATCAGCTCCTGGAGCGTCCCGACCTAGGGCGAATGGACTCCGACGGCTCCGGCGACTCTGACGAGCTCCTACAGCCTGCCTACGTCGTTCGGCCGGGCCCCGTCATCCCCGAACTGCCCGAAGACTACGACCCCCATCAGATCCCCTCGCCCAACGCCATTGCCTCTTCTCCTCCGAACCATTTAGCCTTTAGCTCCTGGACATCCGTTACACCTACGCGTCCACGCGGTGCGAGCGTTGGCACACCCGCTCTCGAGAAAATGTCGTCGCCCGCTATTGAAACGCCCTCTGTTGAGCGCGAGCTCAGGCTTCAGCGGCCGTCTGTGCCGGCTCGGACGCCGTCTAGTACATATGCACCGCAGCGACGGCCTCCGCCGTTTATTAGTTTTCAGGATGAGAGACAGCGGTCGTCATCGTCGAAACGCACGCCCCGCCGGAACCCGGAAGCACAGTATCGAGCGCAGGAGAAGGCTTATGTTCAGCGTATACGGGAAGATCCGCAGGGATGGTACAGTCGGTTCGAGGATCAGGGGTTGGGCATGAACGGCAGCGAGTCTGACATCGAGGACCCGTCGCCGTCTTCGGAAGTGCCTTTTGAAGATGATGCCTATGACCCTGATATCCAGCTTTTCATTGCCGATGATAATCAGCCTACGTTGGAGGAATTGAAAAACCCGAAGAATCAGGAACGGCTGGAGTGGCATTCTATGTTGGCGTCCGTGTTGAAGGGTGATGTCGTCAAGCAAGAGAAGCAGCGATTACTTGGTTCTGCGGAGTCGGCAAGGTCGGCGGCTCAGAACCACGCTATCTGGCTTGGTGTACGTGCCAGGACTTGCGGTCGGAGTGTTGCTCTACAACGAAAACTCATCGAGGAAGCGAGAAGTAGCCTCGGGCCAATCATCGAGGAAATTATCAAGTTTGAAATCCAGGGTGAGACAGAAATTGGAAAGTCGCCTATCAAGCAGGTGGAGGATATCGTCGAGCAGATCGGGAAGTGTGAGGCGCTTTACTCGACGCACAAGGAGCTGGAGACGGCTCATCCTCGAGTGGCATCGGAGGAGTTCTGCTCTAGTCGCGATGCTGTGTACGCCTGGCACAACACCACCATCCTAATCAACACAGAACTTGCTATTTTGCAAAAATGGGTGGGCAATGCCGAGCTCGACTTCAGCAAAGCTTCGAAGAAGCCTGCTAACAGTGACCTCTCCGACGAATCATCCTTCCTTGACCGCGTCATGAAGGAAGATGGCTTGAAGACACTTCAGGGAGAGCACAACATGCTGAACGGAATTGGTGCCGTCATTCAGAAAGCGAAAAATACTTTGATCGAAAACGCGACATCCTTCGCCAGCCGACATCTACCGCCATACATCGAAGAGCTTCTCATCCTCATCAACTTCCCCTCGCGTCTCATCCAGGAAATTATCCGCGTTCGACTTTCATACGGCAAGAATATGAAAGACCCGGCACAGCAGTCTCCAATTCTGGTCGACCAGATGATTAGCCAATTCCAGATTCTGATGAGAGCTGCGGTGGACATCAAGCAGCGGTATCTCGACATTGCTCGGCCGGAACCAGGTTGGGATCTTCCGCCTTGCATCGACGAGAACTTTGATGCCGTCGTACTCGACGCATTGAAGTACTATTTCCGGTTGCTTAATTGGAAATTGCAAGCAAACAAGAACACTTTTAAAGAGGCAGAAATTTTGGAACAGGAATGGGATTTCTGTAACGAGATTGGGCGTCAGCTTCAGAGTGGTGATATCGAAGTGGCGGAACAGTTTAGGTATGTCAAGTTTCCCACAAGAGTTATTCGTAAAACTAATTTCATTTAGTGTTTTGACTGCGCGGGCCATCCACCGCTTGTTACTGCACTTCGAGCGTGAGCTTCATGTCCCAGATGATGAGGATCCATCTGAGTTGGATAAGCGGTTCAAGGGTGTTTTGGACTCGACACGAATTCGTCAACGCAAACTTTACCGATTCTCCCGGTTCCTGCGTCAGCTTTTCGAGAACGCCTCAGAATACAATCTTCCAGCCGAAATATCGTGGGATTTCTTTGAGGCCTTGTTTGTGTCGGACCACTTTTTGCTCAAGTCCAACGCAAACGTAGGTCAGAAGGGCGTTTACCTCTTCGCACACCGTGCCCTATGGGACCGTCCGGATGAAATCCCAGCTATATTGGGCACGTCATTCCGCGAGGAGGAAGTTGGGAAGGACGCTGGCCATGTGCCTTATGTACTGGCCGTCCGTCCTGAAAAGCCCCTGAACTGGGCTGGTAAAGAGATGCAGGTCGACATCGTGGAACAGCCAACAGATCTACGACTCGGAAAGCTTCGTCTAGTCGTTGAAGGATCGCAGCAGCGGCTGTCTGCTGCAAGGGCGGAATTAGCTCAGTTGACCGGCATCGAACTGGACATGGCCATTGAGCAGCGAGCGAACCTTGGCCGCGTCAATGCCGAGCTCAACAGGATCAAGAAGATTTCGTTCAAGCTCTCAATGACCATTATGGACAGCGTTGCAATTCTCCGGGACCAGCTCAAGGAGAAAGGAATGGAAAATACCGAACTCATCCAAGCATGCTACGCCTTCGCCACAGAGTTTGGCAAGCGTTCATCAAACGTTGACCCGAATCGACGAGCAATGAACAGTGCGAGGCTAGCCGACCTGTCGCTTGATTGGGTTTCGTTCATCTGCGACGACTGTGATGCTGCAGATCGCAAGACGTTCAAGTGGGCTGTGGCTGCTCTTGAGTTCGCCATGGCTATAACCTCAAGCAGGCACCTTCTCTCAATGGACGATGAACATTTCGCTCGGTTGCGACAGAAGGTAGCTGGATGTATGTCGCTTCTCATCTCGCACTTTGACATCATGGGCGCACGTTCATCGCGTGCAGCCCAGGCCGAGAAACAGCGTACCGATGAGCGCGCAAGTGCTTGGAAGGTTGGTGCTGGCCGCATCCTGACTGACAATGAGGCGATGAAGCTTGTTCGCGAGCAGCGTCTTGCTCGCTTGAGCAGCATTGAGGGTAGCAGAGTCGAAACTGACGCCAAACGTCAAGCTCTTGGAAGAGTTTTGGAGGGTTCAAACGAAGCCGATAGGTCTCTTGCGGTGCTGTCCTCTTCCGCCACAAACGTCACTCTACGTTGGCAACAGGGTCAATACATTGGAGGTGGTACTTTTGGTTCCGTTTATGCTGCGATTAACCTCGACAGCAACTACCTCATGGCAGTCAAGGAGATTCGCCTGCAAGACCCGCAACTCATCCCCAAGATCTCGCAGCAGATCCGCGATGAAATGGGTGTTTTGGAAGTTTTGGATCACCCCAACATCGTCTCCTACCACGGAATCGAAGTCCACCGCGACAAGGTCTACATCTTCATGGAGTACTGCTCCGGCGGTTCCCTCGCCAGTCTCCTCGAGCACGGCCGCGTCGAAGACGAAACAGTCATCATGGTCTACGCCCTCCAGCTCCTCGAAGGTCTCGCCTACCTCCACTCATCTGGCATTGTTCACCGCGACATTAAGCCCGAGAACATTCTCCTCGACCATAACGGCATTATCAAGTACGTCGACTTCGGTGCCGCTAAGATCATTGCCCGTCACGGCAAGACCCTACTGCCCATGGACGCCCTCGGCGGCGCAGGCCTAGGCTACAAGGATGCCATAAACGCCAAGGAAGCACAGCTCGCCAACCAACGCGGCAAGAACCAGAAAACCATGACCGGAACCCCGATGTACATGTCCCCCGAAGTCATCCGCGGCGACACAACCAAGCTCGTTCACCGCCAGGGCGCTGTCGACATCTGGTCTCTTGGCTGCGTTATTCTAGAAATGGCAACTGGTCGTCGCCCCTGGTCGAGCCTCGACAATGAATGGGCGATCATGTATAATATCGCCCAGGGGAACCAGCCTGTACTGCCGTCTAATGACCAGCTCAGTGACATGGGTATTGACTTCCTCCGCCGGTGCTTCGAGTGCGATCCGTTGAAACGACCTACGGCTGCAGAGTTGCTTCAGCACGAATGGATCGTCTCCATTCGGCAGCAGGTTGTCATCGAGACGCCCACGCCGAGCAGCGAGCACAGCGGGAGCATTAGCAGTTCGAACTCGGGGAGCCGTCACGGTTCGACTTACATGTAAACATGTGAACGGGCTTTCGATGTTCTTCGGCTGCCATTCTCACTACCCATTGCACTCTTCGCCCTTCATCGCCACGACTCACGACCTCCATATTCCACCAGCCGCTTCTTCCATCTCTCACGTTTACCACCTCGCATCTCTCGCCTTCGTACATCTCACGAGCCTTCTTTGCTTGCATACTCTCAGTACCAGTACCATCACCATTGCAACTTCCATCCGCTAGCGCTCTCCGCATTTTGATACCCCGTCTTTAGATTCAGATTCAGACTCAGTCTCAGATTCATATCGCCATTCGAATTTAGCCTCGTTTCTATGTTACTTTCATATCGTTTCTCAAGCGGTCAATGAATACCGCTCGCAAGGCAGCAAACATCGTCTTGCATTGCTCGTTGCTTGTTGCTCTTCACTCGTTGCTCATCGAGCACTCTAGCCAAGTCTTGGCTTTCTATTTTGTTTAGTCTATATGTATTCTTACTTTCTTCCTCCTTTACTCAACCCCTTCCTTTTCTTTTCTTTTCTTTTCGCCTCTTTCTTTCTGTTCCTCTAGGTTGATTTAGTTTTCTCTACCCCCCTTTCTTGGTCGTGTCTTGGTGTTTTCTCTATTTAGAAATCACATACTATGAGACTGTTCTTTTTAGGTTCACAATGTGCTAGTTCTTTAAGATTCTTTGTATACTCGAGTCCATGTAGTCTAGGACTTATATCCACTGGGTGTCTACGCAGCCTCGCTTCCTTACTCCATCCGTGGCAGTAACTAAATAGCCTCAAGGTTTTCTAAGGAGCCATAGGCCAGCTACCAATACCCTGCCTGCATTAAACCCATAGATCCCGTTTCCCAAAAGATAACGAAGCTATACACCATCTAAGATAAGACCAGACTGAATATGCAAGACGAACAAACACTCTATCATATACCAATTCCGCCATTTCTAATCGTTGGACTCTTGTGTTTTATCTTTATACTCTATGGCTCACTGAGCTCTGGAACGCTCCTGTGCCAAACGCCGAATTTACACTTCCTTCGCTCGCTATTCGCCGTCAATGTCATAGCATGGTCGAGATCAAGTCTATCTATTATTTATTTCCAAGAGATCCACATCTACCTGTTCATATGTGTGTATGTATGTAATGTTGAAGTTGAGGCGAGTTGAGGCGAGTTGAGTCCGATATCGCAGTCAGGTCGTCATCTTGACACTCGGCTAGCAGTGCGGTGGCGAACCGGTGGATAACTGTAAGTTCTCGGGCGGATTCGGGACCCGTCAGGGAGATAGGAGGCGGATGTGAAGTTTACTCTAATCAAAACTCTAAACTAGAATGGATATCGGGTCTGGAAGTCAGGGAGACTGTCAGGGTATTGGAAGGTGTGTGCATTGCGATATCCGGATGGACACGAACGCGATCAAAAAAGGCTCAGATTTTGTAGATGGAGACGTTGCAGAATGTAGAACGTAGAACGTAAAAGGAACAGGGAACAAGGATAAATATATGACTTCAACGTCATGCGTCCGGATAGCCTGTAACCGGTTGTGTGGATGTAGAGGGATTCATGGCTTATAGAAATGAAAGCGAACATGCATGCATAGGAAGGATGAACAGAGTATCAACAAAGCAGTGAGAAATGACCGGATCAAGGAACGCGCTGGAGAAATGAATACCCAAGTGATGGCGGAGAAATCATGATAGAGTCGAGTAACCGAAGACCGTTTGTGAGACGGGCAAGAATGAAAATGAGTATGAAAATAGGCCCGTGACAACCAAGGAAACGCCAATGGAAAAGAGATCATCATGAAGCATAATAGTCGACCAGGTGAGCGACTGGAGGTGTAAAAATGTAGCGCCGTACTTCTAAACGCCGGCGCTGTACAGAGGGTCGGCAATGTCGAGATGAGAGTAAGTGCGATACAACGACGTTCAGGTAATGGTACCAATCGGCATCAAACTTCGCCGTATTCAGTAGTCTGGTTGACCAAAGGCGAGGGATTAGCGGAATTCAATGGCGGGGGTGCAGCCGTGATTCTCAACATGCTTGAGATCCAACTGTTGATATCTTGAGAAGGGTTAGTGTCTCTGCAGCAATGAGTGATCGGAGATAGCACTCACCTTTCGCTTTTCGCATGAAAATAGATACCGGACACGGTGCCCTCTTTTTGATTGAAGCAGATATAGTAGAAACCTTCAAAGCTAGCACCTGAAATTGTCCTTACACGATGGTCGGGGACGAGGAAGTGTTCCTTCCAGCGCATGAAGATGTGGTCGCGTTCGGCAAAGTCCCAATACGTAAAGTCGGGCCTCTTTGCTTGTTTGGCCAACGGTCGCCAAGCAGGGAACCTTGCCCAATGATGCATGTCGGTTTGGTCTGAAGCACCCCATGATGCATGTCTGGTCTTGAAGGTATGCTTGTTTCCGATGATTTCTCCCTCAAAGAATGTTGTCAGAGTTGGATGGTCCTCGGTCAGGCCTGTATGAGAGTCAGCTGCCGCTCACGAGACAAGAAGGGGCCTGAGGAATTGACCTTGGATGCGAAGATATCCGCAGAGGTAGGACTCAGCCATGTCCACATGCTTAATTTCCACATCGACGTTGTAAACCTGTCGATCTGACTGCTGAGTGCCCGTGAACTTGCTTCCCGGTCGCAGGAAGGATGAGGTATAATTAGGTAAAAGCTAGCGAGGTTAGCTGCATTTGGTCGTTCTCGAAGCCTTCACCGCAACATACTCGAATATTCGAAAATTCATAACTCAATAGCGAGGCGTTTGACGGCGACGAGGTAACCGCTGAAGGGGAGCCGGCAGAGCGTCTAGCCGGACTCATCCTGCCCATGGCAGGTTCATCGTCCGACCTGGACATACTGCTGGGAGAAGCACTAGTTTCCATCTCCACCTTCAACGGCTCCGAGTCCGCACGGACGATCGCATCGCCCGTCCGCATCAGCACGGGCTGAGGCGAGACCACGCCCGAGGAAAGAGCATTGTCAGGAGTCGAACTTTCGGTCACGGCGTTGGATTCCAGCTCCTCTCGCCAGGAAGGCAGCCGCTCCGGTTCCGGAGGGCAGGTGGTGCGGGCGGAGAGATCTTGGATGACCGGGGTGGCATTCAAGCGAGGCGTGCTGTCACTCGGAGTCGGCATTGAGACGAATTAACGAGGGACTGACATCGGATCGAACTGGAGGCAGGTTGGTGGCGAACGAGGGCAGGCGAGAGCAGTGAGTGCCAGACAATGCATACAAGGAGCACAAAGGGCCGAGAAGAGAAGAGAAGACGGTGGTGTTGCAGGACAAAGGAGAGTGAGGGGTTTTAGAGATCAGAAGAGATTGATAAATTAGGAGAGGGTTAGCCGCAGTAGACGCAGATGCAAAGAGGCAAGGAAGGGCCAGCGATGGAGGGCGTGAAATGACAGAGCAGTGAGCGCAGGCCTCCTTGTGCCCAAAAGGGATAGGCGGATTATTGTTCTCTGAGGGCTTGGCATTCTCCTGCTGGGTCATGCGAGCTGCGGGGGCGGCACTTCAGGCTGCGAGGCATCCACTGGCGTATAGTATCCACTCGTAACTACATATTACATCAGGCTGCTATATTGCCATGGGTGTTGCCATAGTTGCCATAGTAATATGGTCATAGTTCATTTCATTAAGCTCAGTTCCGTAATGTCACATTACTCCATTTTAACCAGGATGTACTCTCACTCTTTAGATCGGTTTGATCTGTGGTTGTTAGACTGGCTAAACCAGTGCGTCACTCGTCGTAGGAAGAACGTACCTTGAAGTGGAGCGATATCAAAGAGAAAATCAGCGCCTTCAAGTCCTGCACAAGGTAGTAAAACACCCTGAGGCCTTCCGGGTCTGCTGATTCTGTCACATCCACAAGAGAGCCGATTTTCGCGGTCTGCAGCACGTCAGAAACCAACCCACTCAACGCCATAGCTCACACCCACCTCAAACGAGATATGATCGTTTCCTAGACGGATTTCCAGCTCTTGTCGTCCGTCCTTGTTCTTCTGGGGCCATTTTGAATCGTCCTCCCTATCACTTGGTTAGACCAACTTCTCACAGCCATTGTGGGTACCGTACTTCAGGATTTCGCTGTTCTTAATGATGCGCTTGACTTCCTGGATCATCGCTGAGCTCACGCACACTATAATCCCATCTGTCAGTATCGACCAACGGCCATTTAATCGTCCAGTCGGTACGCACTCTCTTTACGGATGAGGGAGTCATTGCGGTAGTTGGAGTTGTTCGCGTAGCGCACGGCGGCACTGCGGCCATCGCCGAGAGTGCGGAAATCGAATTCTATAGAAGTTAGCAGGGGTGATAGCAAAGAACAACAATCAAGCTTAAACTTACCTAGAAACTCATGTCCGAACCGCCCAGAGTGACCTGAGCTGCGAACCGTCAGCAGCGGAGGAAACCTGGGCTAAAAACCGGCCTTACTAGTAGCGAAGGTAGAATTGTTCGTTCTGACCCGACATTTTCCCAGCGTCGTCCACAGCGTGATGTATGATCGAAGACTCAAGGGGAGCTTGCGGCAAGAATTCAAGTCCCGCCTTTGGCTGGCGGTGACCGGGGCGGGGCTTAGTCATCCACACACTCCGGACAGCTTGCGGGCCCGCGCAAATGGCCAGGTTGAACTTCATTATTGGTGAAGCCTCCAGACTGTCAACATACGCGCTGATGACTGTTAGGTAGGCGTGGGGAGTGAATTGCTTCATTATATTATCTGTCCCCTGCTTCGTTTCCTGGGGAGTGCTTTTCTGGTATGTGGTGGCTTCTCGTCGACTTATTCCTCCCTCTCCCTGAGGGACCCCCGAAACAACACCTGGTTCTCCGTACTGACGGCCCGCTTCCAGCTATCCTCCTTCTTGCCTCCTTCTCTACGGCCGTTCGTTAAACTTCACACACCATGGCGTCGTTCCTGGAGAATGCGTACAGCTTGGTCCACTTGGACAACACCGCTGACCAGCCCTCTCAACAAGAACTCAAGTTGCAGTTGGAAAAGGGTACCGATGAGACCAAGCTAGACACAATGAGGCAGATCATTACGATCATGCTGAATGGTGACCCCCTGTCTGGGTTACTGATGCACATTATCCGTTTTGTCATGCCCTCCAGAAGCAAACCTCTCAAGAAACTCCTATACTTCTACTACGAGATCTGTCCGAAGCACGACTCTACTGGCAAGCTCAAGCAGGAGATGATATTGGTCTGGTAAGAACTGATGCCAATCAGACTTCGGTCTTCAATTATCTAATTCGTCATCTTTCGCGCAGCAATGGTATTCGTAACGATCTCCAGCACCCCAACGAGTACATCCGGGGAAACACCCTACGATTCCTCTGCAAGCTCCGAGAACCGGAACTCATCGAACCCCTTCTTTCCTCCGCACGCTCATGTCTCGACCACCGACACGCATATGTGAGAAAGAGTGCTGTCTGGGCTATTGCGTCTATCTTTCAACACTCTGAATCTCTCATCCCCGATGCGCCGGAGCTTATCCAAACATTCCTCGAGACAGAATCCGACGGCACTTGCAAGCGCAATGCATTCGCTGCGCTTATGTCGATCAGCCACCAGAAGTCCCTCGAATATCTCGCGTCCACCTTTGACAGCGTCCCGAATACTGACGAATTGCTTCAACTCGCAGAGCTCGAGTTCATCAGGAAGGATGCGGTGCAAAACTCTCAGAACAAGGTAGGTTGCTGGACATTTGACAATTATGATGTGCTAATTGGGTCAGGCGAGGTATTTGCGATTGATCTTCGATCTTCTTGATGCGTCGACAAGTACCGTTGTCTACGAAGCTGCCACTTCCCTTACCGCACTCACCAGCAACCCGGTCGCCGTCAAAGCCGCAGCAGGAAAACTGATTGAGCTTAGCATTAAGGAGGCTGATAACAACGTCAAGCTCATTGTTCTAGACCGGGTGGACCAGCTCCGCATCCGCAATGAGGGTGTCCTCGACGATCTTACCATGGAGATCCTCCGTGTTCTCTCCAGCCCTGATATCGATGTCCGACGGAAAGCTCTTGGCATTGCTCTGGAGATGGTCTCAAGCAAGAACGTGGAGGAAATTGTGATGCTCCTGAAAAAAGAACTCGCGAAGACTGTGGACGAGCAATACGAGAAGGTAGATTTGAAGACTTCCTCTGCGATAATCCAGCTAACACCCTGCAGAACAGCGAATACCGTCAACTCCTCATCCAATCGATTCACAACTGTGCTATCAAATTCTCAGAGATTGCCGCTAGCGTTGTCGACCTGCTGATGGACTTCATTGCCGACTTCAACAACAACTCCGCGGTTGACGTGATTTCATTCGTCAAGGAAGTTGTCGAGAAATTCCCCGACCTACGTGCATCTATCGTCGATCGCTTAGTCTCTACTTTGAGCGAGGTTCGCGCAGGAAAGGTTTACCGTGGCGTCTTGTGGGTTGTGGGAGAGTACTCTCTGGAGGAACGGGATATCCGCGAGGCGTGGAAGAAGATCCGAGCAAGCCTTGGAGAAATCCCGATCTTGGCTTCCGAGCAGCGACTACTTGAAGAAGTACCCGAAGACAGCCTGCCCAAGGAACAGGTCAATGGCCACGCCAAGCCATCAGCCCCGAAGGTGCTTGCAGACGGCACATATGCTACGGAGAGCGCCCTTACTAGCCAGTCTGCCCATGCTGCTCGCCTGCAAGCAGTCAAAGCGGCCCAGAAGCCTCCGCTGCGACAGCTGATTTTGGATGGCGACTACTACCTGGCCACTGTTCTTTCTTCCACATTGACTAAGTTGGTCATGCGACACTCCGAAGTCTCCAAAGAGCCTGCTCGAACCAACGCTCTACGCGCCGAAGCCATGCTCATCATGATTTCCATCATCCGTGTCGGCCAATCGCCGTTCGTGGCCGCTCCGATTGATGAGGACTCCGTTGACCGTATCATGACCTGTGTCCGTTCCCTTGCTGAGTTCTCTGAGAGGAAGGAACTGGAGACGACGTTCCTCGAGGACACGCGCAAGGCTTTCCGCGCCCAGGTTCAGGTTGAGGACAAGAAGCGGGCCGCGAAGGAAGCTGTGGAAAAGGCCAAGACCGCCGTTCAGATCGATGATGCCATCCCTATTCGTCAATTCACCAAGAAGTCCGATGAAAATGCAGAGGAGATTGAACTTGATCTGGCCAAGGCCACAGGAGGTGACTCCACGGTGGAGACTGCGTCTTCAAAGCTCAGCCGTGTCGTGCAACTTACCGGTTTCTCTGACTCTGTCTACGCAGAGGCCTATGTTACCGTGCACCAATTCGATATCGTTCTGGATGTTCTCCTGGTCAACCAGACCCTGGAGACTCTCCAAAACTTGTCCGTTGAGTTTGCCACGTTGGGAGACTTGAAGGTCGTGGAACGACCAAGCACTCACAACCTTGGCCCTCGTGACTTCTTGAACGTGCAGGCTACAGTCAAGGTGTCATCAACAGACACAGGTGTCATTTTCGGTAACATCGTGTATGACGGTGCCAGCTCGACAGAGACCCATGTTGTCATTCTCAATGACATCCACGCCGACATCATGGATTACATTCAACCAGCCCAATGCACAGAGACCCAATTCCGAACAATGTGGACGGAATTCGAATGGGAGAACAAGGTCAACATCAACTCCAAGGCCAAGACTCTACGGGACTTCCTCAAGCAACTCATGGAGAGCACAAACATGGCATGCCTTACTCCCGAGGCTTCGCTCACAGGCGATTGCCGGTTCCTCAGTGCTAACCTCTATGCTCGAAGCGTATTCGGTATGTTCACTCACATTCCCTTGTAATTCTGCCGCAAATGTATATGCTAACCCCTTTCCAGGTGAGGACGCTCTTGCGAACTTGAGTATCGAGAAGGAAGGAGACGACGGACCAGTCACTGGTTTCGTCCGGATAAGAAGCCGTTCCCAAGGCCTGGCCCTCAGCTTGGGCTCGCTGAAGGGTCTTAAGGCTTCCACTGCATGAATAGAGCTCTAAGTCCTGTTTTCTTATTGAATAGGTATTATTTCTTATTTACTCACGAGCATATTGATATGTTTGTTTTTTCTTCTTTGCAAGCCCTTTGATGGATGAATCTGTTTCAGAATATGGTTCTTGTACTGTGAGTTGGCGGATGAGAAAATGTCCTTCCAATAAAATAATATTTTATTAGTATACATAGGTAGAGTGTGAGGGTGGTCGTCTCCGTCGTATACTTGAAGTCGAAGATACGAGCGGAAGCAGCGGATCCTGAATCTGAATGCTGGGCGAACAATGGCCATTACCTGAATTTAAAGCATAAAAAAGCAATAGGCTAGATGCAGGTACCATATCCTCAAGAACTGGAGCATCTATCACGTTCAGCTGTTGGGGGACAAATCCATAGCTGAAACAGGAATCTCTGCTAGTGCTCACTCACTTCCATCCTCCCGCGCTTCTCTTCTCCGTTCCTGGGCTCTCTCCAGCTCTTCCGCCGACCACCTCCCTTTCCCTCTCTTCTCCCTCTCCCTCCGCCGCTCTTTTTATTGTATTTTTACTTCCTAATCCCTCATTGTATTTTTTTGGCGCTTGCATTGCTTTTACCCGTCTTTCTATGTTCTAGACCCCGAAAACGAAAATGGCCTGCACGAATCAGTCCGATTCCCACCTGCGCCTGCTCGGCCATGATTCTACCCTCATGGTGGGACAGTCCGTGTCCCTTACGCTAGGCGGCGACTCCCTCCTCATAGTCGGTACGTTTATCGCGCAGTGATCGTGATCGCGGTCATCCCATTGGACTAACCGGTGTGGCTTTAGATGAGCGCGCCATGCGCAGATCGGACCGGGCGTGTTGTGGCCTCATTCCCAAGCCTAGTACGTTTGCGGGCTTTTTCTTTGTCTTATAACGCGCTACTCCTGGATATATCTTGCTAACTCCTGCTCAGCGAACAAGGTCACCCACTCTATTTCGCTGTACAATGTTCTCGACACAAGCGTATCATCCTCCGGCCTCACAATCACCTACGCGGAGCCCTCGGGCAAGCACGATGTCGCCGTTACAGCGCTTCAATACCCGGTCGCCGATGAAGAGAAAGCCAATGTCGAGGCCTGGACGCAGAAACTACTTACCCTTGCGTATGGCGATGCGAAGCGGTACAAGCGGCTTAAGATCCTGATCAATCCGTTCGGAGGCAAGGGAACAGCGTCGAAACTCTACCGGACGTATGCGGAGCCCGTCTTCGCCGCTGCGCACTGCGAGATTGACGTCCAGGAAACTACACATGGGGGTAATGCTACGGAGATTGCAGAGCAGATTGATATCAACGCATATGACGCGATTGTGTGCTGTTCCGGAGACGGTCTGCCGTATGAAGTGTTCAATGGACTCGCAAAGAAACCAAATGCGCGAGAGGCTTTGGCGAAGCTGGCTGTTGCTATGTTGCCCTGCGGCTCAGGGAATGCGATGGCTTGGAACCTTTGCGGGACGGGAAGCGTCTCGGTTGCCGCTCTGACTATTGTCAAGGGCGTGCGTATGCCAATGGACCTAATGTCCGTCACACAGGGAACGACCCGCACGCTATCATTCCTCTCACAGTCCTTCGGTATCATCGCAGACTCAGACCTAGGAACAGAGAACATCCGCTGGATGGGCGCCCACCGCTTCACCTACGGCTTCCTAATGCGCCTCATGCACCGCGCAATCTACCCCTGTGACCTCGCCATCAAAGTAATTATGGACGACAAAACCTCCATCAAAAACCACTACAGCACATACATAAACAGCACGCCACCCCTCCGCACGCCCCAAAACACCGAAGAAACTCTCGGCCTCCCACCACTCACATACGGCACCGTCCTCGACGACCTCCCCAAGGACTGGACGGTCGTCCGCGGCGAGACAATGGGCAACTTCTTCGCAGGCAACATGGCCATCGTCTCCAAGGACACGAACTTCTTCCCCGCTGCTGTCCCCAACGACGGGCTCATCGACATCGTCACCGTCGACGGGACGACGCCGCGGTCTAAGATTCTGGGAATGATGACTGAAGTGCCGCAGGGTACATTCTTTGATATGCCCGAGGTCGATATTCGCAAGGCAGTTGCGTTTAGACTTACACCGCGCGAAAAGGAGGGGTACATCAGTATTGATGGCGAAAAGGTCCCCTTTGAAGCGCTCCAGGTTGAGATTCATAAGGGGCTTGGCACGGTGCTTTCAAAGTCGGGGCATCTTTATGAGGCACCTGGGCCGAAGCCTTGAATTATCCCTTACGATGATGTCCTTCAAATGAGGTCCGGTGTGGTTACCTACATGCCTACCTCCCCACCTACTTACCTACCCACCTAATAATGTTTCCCCTCCCCCTTACGCTTTGTATAGACCCCTCCCCCTACGCATCGCCGCCGTCCCCCCACTGTGATGATACCCAATAATGGATGACGAGTCTCCATTGCGGCGGAATTACCTTATTCATATCTTGGTTGGCTGTTTGTTTTGTTGTTCCTTACGTTTTGTTTTGTTTTGTATTGTATTTTTATCTCATTGGATCTGCCTTGTTAGACTTGGCTGCGCTTTTTGTGTATTCTAGATCCCCAGACTTCTGACTCCAGGGTTGAGGTTGAGCTTGGTACATACATGCCTATACCTATACCTAGTACCTAGAGGTATATAAACACATTTCGGATATACTCGTCCTCTCTCGTTCTGGTTTGAATGGGGTTTGTGAACAAGAATGCTTTTGATCTATAGTCATAATAACGCCCTTTATGTATACATAAAATCTCACTCACCATCACCATCAACCTTCGAATATAAACCAACCTAATCATCCCCAAATCCACCCCACTCCTCCTCGCTTTCTTCCTCGCTTTCACTATCCTCCTCCTTCTCAGCTTTAGCCTCTCTCAACCCCCACTCAACCAGCCGCTCATCACTCAGCGTCTCCCCCGCGCGTTCCCTCACAGGCCGATGCGCACTCTCCTTCCTCAACCGCTCAATTGGTGCAAGCAATAATTCACCAAGTTCAGCAGAGATCTCAACATCACCAAGCGCCTTGGACTTCTTCGTCTCGGGATCGACCTCAAGCGCCTTTTCTAGCTCGTCGATGTAGACGTCCAATATATGGTAGCGGAGGCCGTCGGGCCCGTGTGGCATGGGGATAACACCGTTCGCTTCGTCGGGTTTGGGTTGGCTGGGATCGAAGTTTAGGGGGTGAAGGGGGCCGTTGGCTAAGATGTCGAGGTAGGATTTCAGGTCTGTCCAGTCTCCGCTGGCGGGTGTGGATGTTTGTTGCTCGGTCTCGTCATCGCTCTTCTCATCGCGCTTCGACTTCTTGCCCTTCGACCGTTTTTTTGTCTTTCCCGATTCCTCTCTCTTGCGCTTTCCTCCTGCACCGGCACCGTTGGATTGTGAAGCGGGCCCGTTCTGTCGAAGGAAAACCTGGAATGCGACGCCAACGTATGATCGAATCAAGAAGAGATACTTGTCCAGTCTCAATCGGTCAATGCCGTGCCACTCACGGCCGATGGTGATCCAAAATGCGCGGAGGAAGTCGTGGATTGTGGAGCGGGGAAGGGTTGGGACGAGGGTGTAGGAGAGGTTGCGGGCGAGAGCTTGTTGTGTTAGGGGGCGGTCGGAATGGTAGAAGCCTATGCAGTCATTGAGTTAGTTTGAGTTTGAAGTTGGTGCCAAGAGTAAAAGGATGATTGGGGTCGTACAGAAAAACAAGCCCTTCCATAGCTTGAGGAGTTCGAGAAGAGAAAGGTCGGTCTTTGAGCGGAGGAAGAGGGCGAGGGAGTCGGTGGCTTTGTCGCGGATTTTCTTGTCTGAATCATATGTCAGTACTAAGCGTAAAGTCGAGCAGAAATACGCCCAAACGTACCGCTCGAAGCAAGCTCCCGTACAAAGGGAGTTTTCGCAAGGTCCGTCATCTTGGAGACTTGAATCTGGAGTCTTTCCTCAATCGCAGTCGGGACGACAGTAGTGGAGAGATAAGTAATGGACTATGAGGCGCTTCTTGTGATTGGCATGCAGAGCAGAACGGTCAAGTTTGACAGCCCCCAGTCCAAAAAAAATCAGTTTGACGGACAATGCCAACTACTCAGTCGCTATCGTCGCATCCCGAGTAACTTTTTTTTGATGTTTGCATGGTTTGACTAATGAATGTGGAGACAGCTTCAGTCTCCCGCCCTCAGGTCACGTGTGTGTGCCTGTGCGTCTCGCACGATGAACGGCCCGGACAAATGCAACTGTCAACTCCGATCTACAGCGTAGAGAGTGCGTACGAGAAGTCGAAGGCAACAGAAAGCAGTCAGCTGCCCAAACCACGTCTGGAACGACTGTTGTCTCTGGACACGTTGCTGAACAATTTTTCTATTAGATGCCAAATGGCGGAGATCTCGAGTTCCGAGATGATAATTCGAACAAACTTGGGTCGTGAGGTGCTCACTTGGCCGGAATCTCCCTCTCCGGTTCCTGGAAGCTGCGGCCCTGCGGGCAGGATCACTCGGAGGATGGTTGCCTCGTGCTTCCGCTGACTATGCTTGCTCACAAGTCCCTTGCCGGTTCCGAGAATTAATGTTCTTCAGCGGCTCAACTCCACACTATCCAACAGTTGGGGTCTATACGTTGCGGCGGAGCGCAAGGCTCAAAGTTATGCAGCCTTGCGTGGTAAACCCGCTGAGTAAGGCCGAATTTTTCCTATTTGTGCTCGGAAATGAGAATCGAGATCTGCGAAGTGGAGATGTTTATGCCGCGGCACCACTAACTTAATGAACCCGCTAGCGTCATCTTCATGGTGTCTCGATCTACAACAGGTATTAAGAGCCAAGACGCTCACGGATTACGGAGTATGAAGTCCCGATCACTGCGTTGTTCTGCGATGAAATATTACGCGTGGCTCTGATTTACAAGTCGGTAGGTAAGGTAGTATAGGTAGTCCTTATGTGGAGTCTATTTTCAAGTACGAAGTATGATCGGAGTACCTATTGGTAATGTATGACAGCAAACAAAGAGAAACTGACACTACGTTGAAGTTTGGGACCCAAAGCTGAGACTATTCGATTGACTAGTGTACCTTGGATAACGGGCCAGTCAGCACTATCGCGCGCACCGGAACCTTACATGCCATAGCCGCATTCGGAATGCTCTCAGCTCCTGGTCCGGTGCCTCTGTTTTTGTCTCGTCCTGAACGCCCAACCAGCGGGTCTTGTCGTCATCCCCAGCTGTCTTCCCAATGGAGCTTCCCCAGACCGGCTCCTGGCTGGCACGCCTGTCCATGAATGGCCGATGTAGCCTTCACGCTGCCTATGCCTTATCTATGCGTCTTATTCCATATAAAACCCCCTTCCCCTCTTCTCGTACATAACCCCTGTGCTGTCACACCGGTTTCGTCACTGTGCGGAGTTTTATCTCTTCATCTGCCGATGAGCTCCTGAGCTTCTCAATTCTCTGTTACTTCTACTTGTATCTGTCAATTCAATTTCTTCGAACAGAAATCAGACCCAGCCTCCACGCTGGGCCTGGCGTCAAGATGGCTGAAAACGAGAAACCGAGTAACAGCTCTCACCATAACTCGGAGCAGCTAGACGAGATCCACGAAATACAAACACACCAATCGCAATATCGCAGTCGCCAGAACTCATGGGTGGACAGGGATGACACCACGTTGTTCGAGGAAATCAACCCAGAGGGCAAGGCCGAGTTGACGCACATCGCATCTAACTTCCCGCGGCGCAATACAGCAACCTCCCTTCCTAGCGGGACGGGCCTTGAGCGCAAAGACACTGTTGATGAGATGGGTATGGAAGACCCAGCCTTCGATCCTACAAGCGACCGATTCGACCACTACAAGTGGGCGCGCAAGTTGATGAAGCTCCTTGACAAGGAGGGCTTGCCTCGACCACCATCGATGGGCGTTTCATTTCGCAACCTCAATGTCTCTGGTTCAGGCTCGGCCCTACAATACCAAGATACCGTTGCCTCGCTGCTCACCGCGCCGTTAAGACTGAATGAGCTACTCTTCAAGCGATCTCCGGAACGACACATTCTGCACGACTTCAATGGCCTTATTAGGAGCGGTGAGCTTCTCATCGTCCTAGGACGACCTGGTAGTGGTTGCTCTACCTTTTTAAAGTCGCTATGTGGTGAGCTCCATGGTTTGAAGCTAAGTGAAGACTCAGAGATCCAGTATGGTGGAATTTCTATGGAGACAATGCTCAAGCAGTACAAGGGAGAGGTCGTATATAACCAAGAGGTGGACAAGCACTTTGCCCATTTGACAGTGGGCCAAACCCTGGAGTTTGCTGCCGCAGCGAGAACGCCTGAGCGCCGCTTGGAGGGTGTTGGCCGACAGCAGTTTGCCACTTATGTTACGAAGGTTGCGATGTCTATCTTTGGGTTGTCTCATACGTACAATACCAAAGTTGGCGATGACTACATTCGAGGTGTTTCCGGGGGCGAGAGAAAACGAGTCAGGTGAGTCCTCTTCGTGGTTATTGATATGTTATCTAATTGATTCTTGATAGTATTGCTGAAATGGCTTTGGCGGGTGCACCTATTGCAGCGTGGGACAACAGTACAAGAGGCCTTGACTCTGCGAGTGCGCTAGAGTTTGCTAAAGGTGACTCCATCCGCGCCTCATCACTCCCACCCCAGACATATGAGACTGATCAATCTCAAGCTTTGCGAGTCTCCGCAAATGTAGCAGGAACCTGTCACGCAGTCGCGATCTACCAAGCCTCCCAAGCAATCTACGACATCTTCGACAAAGCAGTCGTGCTCTACGAAGGACGAGAGATCTACTTCGGACCATGCAGCCTCGCGAAAGGGTACTTTGTGGAGATGGGCTTCTACTGTCCGCCTCGTCAGACAACAGGAGACTTTTTAACATCAGTCACCAACCCGCAAGAGCGTAAACCGCGCGAGGGTATGGAGAACAAAGTTCCACGGACGCCTGAAGAGTTTGAAGCATACTGGAAGAAGAGCCAATACTACACCGAGCTGCAGCAAGAGATCGCAGACCACGCAGAGGAATTCCCTTTGGGAGGCGAAGCTGAGCAGACCTATGATGCAGCTAAGCGACACAAGCAGGCAAAGCATGTCCGGCCTAAAAGTCCCTATGTTATCTCAGTCCCTATGCAGGTCAAGCTGTGCACCATTCGGGCCTATCAAAGGTACATCCCAGCTGATCGATCACCTGCCCATTTCACTAACAGCATCTAGGATATGGAACGACAAACCTTCTACCCTAACAACCGTCATTGGTCGTATCGTAATGTCTCTCATCATTGGTTCTATTTACTATGGGTACAGCGCTCCCAGGTCCTCTAATTAGGGTTATACTAATAATGGCAGCACTCCCAACGCCTCCGCTGGCTTCCAAAGCAAAGGAGCTTCTCTTTTCTTCGCTGTCTTGTATGTGATCAACTTATAGAGAAGGGAATAGGTCTAACTTGGACTAGGATGAACGCTCTTATTAGTATTACGGAAATCAATTCACTCTATGATCAGCGGCCAATTGTCGAGAAACAAGCCTCGTACGCCTTCGTCCATCCTTTTGCCGAAGCTTTTGGTGGCATTGTGTCCGATATACCTGTCAAGCTCGTTTCCGCAACAGTGTTCAACATTATATACTACTTTATGGCTGGATTGGTAGGTTTGTCCTACGAAATACAGACAGAAACGCTAATTGTTTGTACAGCGATATGAACCGTCGCAGTTCTTCATCTTCTTCCTATTTACCTTCCTCAGCACGCTTGCGATGTCTGCAGTCTTCCGCACTCTGGCAGCCTCAACAAAAACCTTGTCCCAGGCAATGTCAATGGCCGGAGTCATGGTGTTGGCCATTGTCATCTACACCGGTTTCGTTATTCCAACGCCGCAAATGTCGGATGTTCCTTGGTTTAGCTGGATTAGGTGGATCAACCCAGTTTACTATACGTTCGAAGCAATGATCGCGAACGAGTTTCATGGTCGACGGTTTGACTGCTCGCAATTTGTGCCACCTTATCCGGACAGCACTGGTGACACATTCATCTGCTCCGTTCGAGGCAGTGTTGCCGGCGAAAGGACCGTCTCTGGCGACGACTTCATTTGGTCGCAATACCGCTATACCTACGATCACGAGTGGCGGAACCTCGGGATCTTGATAGCTTTCTGGATTTTCTTCACTGTGATTTATCTGGTTGCCACGGAGCTCAACTCGGCCACATCTTCGAAAGCTGAATATCTTGTCTTTCGTCGCGGCCATTTGCCCCCTCAGATGCGCAACCTCGAAAAGAACCCTGGTGATGCTCCGCCTACGAATACCGCCGTGGCCGAGAAGCCTACCGACGGAGAGCCCAATACTTCTGCGATCCCCGAACAGCATAGTATTTTTACCTGGCGAAACGTGTGCTACGATATTCCGGTCAAAGGCGGCCAGCGCCGACTGCTCGACAACGTTAACGGATGGGTTAAACCAGGCACATTGACGGCGCTGATGGGTGTATCAGGGGCCGGTAAAACAACATTGCTTGACGTACTCGCGAAGCGAGTCTCAATAGGTGTCGTCACTGGTGATATGTTTGTTGACGGCCGGCCTCTTGATACTAGCTTCCAGAGAAAAACTGGTTACGTGCAACAGCAAGATCTACATCTCCCTACTACTACCGTGAGAGAAGCACTCCGTTTCAGTGCCATACTCCGCCAACCAAGGACGGTCTCTAAGGCTGAAAAGTACCAATATGTTGAAGAGGTCATCGACATGCTTAGCATGCAGGACTTTGCGGATGCAATTGTCGGTACACCTGGCGAGGGCCTTAATGTCGAACAGCGTAAGCTGTTAACTATCGGTGTTGAACTTGCTGCTAAACCAGCGCTGCTTATCTTCCTAGATGAACCCACTAGTGGTCTTGACTCTCAAAGTTCATGGTCAATCTGCTCCTTCTTGCGCAAGCTTGCGGACCGTGGCCAAGCAGTGCTGTCAACAATTCATCAGCCTAGCGCTATGCTCTTCCAGCAGTTCGACCGTCTGTTGTTCTTGGCCAAAGGAGGCCGAACCGTGTACTTCGGCGACATCGGAGAGGAATCTCGTACTCTACTCAGCTACTTTGAAGCAAACGGGGCACGAGCATGCGGCTCTTCCGAGAATGTCAGTTCCCTACCCATTATGCTCTCCACATACTAACCCTAATAGCCCGCCGAGTACATTCTCGAAGTCATCGGAGCCGGTGCCTCCGGAAAGTCTAATCAAGATTGGCCCATCGTCTGGAAAGAGAGCGCAGAAGCCAAAACAGTTCAGGAGGAAATTGACCGCATTCACAAAGATAGATCCTCCGCCCCCTCCGACGAAGACGATAACTCGCACCAGGAATTTGCCATGCCCTTCACCAACCAGCTCTATCAGGTCACCAGTCGTGTATTCCAACAGTACTGGCGCGAGCCTGTTTACGTTTGGGCTAAGCTCATTCTCGCCATTGCCTCAGGCCTCTTTATTGGTTTCACCTTCTTCAAGCCCGATAGCTCGCAGCAGGGATTCCAGGATGTGCTGTTTAGTGCATTCATGCTTACCTCCATCTTCTCGACACTTGTGCAGCAGTATGCACGACCACTCCTACATAGTCAAAACCATGCTAATAAAGATAACAGAATCATGCCCAAATTCGTGATTCAACGCTCTCTCTACGAAGTCCGCGAACGCCCCTCAAAATCTTATTCATGGGCCGCCTTCATAATCGCCAATGTCGCCGTCGAAATCCCCTGGCAGATCCTCGCCGGCGTCGTCTCTTGGGCCACATACTACTTCCCCGTCTACGGCGCCTCGCAAGCCCCTCACCGGCAAGGATTGATGCTCCTCTTCGTAATCCAATTCTTCATATTCACATCAACCTTCGCGACATTCGTTATTTCCGCCCTCCCGGACGCCGAAACAGGCGGCACAATCGCAACGCTCATGTTCATGATGACGCTCGTCTTCAACGGCGTGATGCAGCCGCCCAATGCCCTCCCGGGGTTCTGGATATTCATGTATCGCGTTTCACCACTAACGTACCTTATTTCCGGCCTTACGGCAACAGGTCTCGCGGGCCGAGCAATCGAGTGCGCATCCGAAGAATTAAGCGTCTTCAACCCTCCCTCCGGCCAATCCTGCGGCGACTACATGGACGCTTTCCTATCCGCAGCCCCAGGTCGCCTCTATAACCCCACCGCAACATCAGACTGCCAATACTGCTCTCTCACAAGCGCAGATCAGTACCTCGCTGCCTCAAACATCTACTACGGTGAACGCTGGCGCAATTGGGGCATCGGGTGGGCTTATATTGGGTTTAATGTCTTTGGGACTGTGGCGCTTTATTATGTTTTCCGCGTGAGGAACTGGAATCCGACTAGTTTGGTGAGGGGGGTAAAGAAGGGTGCGGTTGTGGTTTGTAGGGTTTTTAAGAGGAGGTCTGGGGAGACGCCGAAGGGGAAGGAGGCAGATAATGGGCGGTTGTATTAGGCGTCTAGATACCTTCCGGATACTTGTGAGATCTAGAGAGGGAGGTCAGGGGAAAGTTGGTGAGGATGCCTCTTTCTTTCTTTGTTTTCAAAGACATTCATTGGTGGTGGATGTAACATTGCTATATTTCGTAATTATTCTGCAATTAGATGGTACTTACGTATTATTTACCTCATGGATCTGTGTCTGTCATCTACTCTACGCGCGGATATACTTTTTATTTTCTTGATATATTTCATCTTATATTCATGTGTACTCAACTATGAACCTCATATTCCGACCTAAATAGCACGACGAAGCTTCAAGCTCCGAATTTCAAGTTTGGTATCGAGAGCAATTGATGGATTGATTGAAAGTAAAACAAGATGCTGGTGCCGACGCGGCGGGGGTATTATGCAATGCGATAGATCAAATAGATCGAGCTAAATCGCGTCATGACGGGAAGGAAGGGGGTATAGAAGGGAATGGAGCAAGAAGCAAGGAGCAAGAAGTAAACGCCGACGTAGGGAATCGGAAATTGGAAACGAGGACGAGTATGGCGATTGCATAGAGGTGCGGGGGGGGATGAGTATCGTGGTCAATAGGCTGTGGTCTTGATGTCGTTGAGTCAGGTACAAGGGTACAGATTGCACCGGGGCTGGATCGGTGTCTTTGGGTCGACGAGGTGGTAAAGTAGCTAGGAGGGTGAGGGTGAGGGCGAGGGTCGAGTTCTAATGCTCGAGCAGATTCAGTCGTGCTGAAGGTGAAGTTGGAGATGAAGCTTGCGCCTCGACCATACCATCACGACGAGACGGACGGGCGTCTTGCAACAACCAGAGCATTGACTATATTCCCTGGCTTCCAGCCCTGCTCGACGAGCGAAGTATGTTCTTTCAATATCTTGCCTAGGTAGGCGATTCGGATGCGCTGTGTCCTTGGTAGCTGTATATCACATTAGTTCCTGATATTCAACCCGGTTTCTAGATAGGACAGGATAGAAAAGAAACTCACCCCAACCTCCTGCGCTACCTTCCTCGCCAAAAACCCAACGTTCTGCGTCTTGCGCACGGCAACGACAACATCCGCTCCGCCGCGATCACTAAGGCGCGCCTTAACACGGATCAAATCCCGCTCGCTAGTCTTGCCCTTTTCGTCGCGCCGGCGTTCCCTCTCATCTGCATCATGGGTCCTAGTCCTAGTCCGAGCCCCAGTCCCGGTTCCTGTTCCTGTTTCATCAACGATGAGTTCATCGCCGGACTCGACCTCGTCTTCGTACCCGAATCCGCCTTTTCGATCGTCTGTTTCGAAGCCCACGTCTACTTCTCCATCTTCGTCGTCGTCGCGGTCCCCGTCTGTACTTCCACCACCACTCTCATCTTCTTGATCGTCCAACTCCCCAGCGACCATGTTCAGGGGATCACTGACGATACACCTCGGCAGTCTATAAAGCACACCGCGCTCATCATAAACACCCTGGCAGAGATCCCCCGTCGGAACAGTAACCCCAGCAGCATCAATAATACTCTGCGCCGTCTCAAAGTCACCCTGTCTCATGAACCCAAGCGCCGCATTCAACGCGGCCCAGACCTCCGCGCGCCCTGTAACTCTTGTCTCGAAGAACTCCTTTCGTTCGCGGTCGAGGAGGGAGCGCGTCCAGAGGCGCTTTTTCGAGGTCCATGTATGTGGGATTATAGGTGTGTTTATGGGTTGCGTTAGCGGTACGGGGGTGCTTTGGGGATGCGAGTGGGAGTGGGAGCGGTGCGTGGTGTTGCGGGCATTGTAGTTTGATGAGGAGGATGGTGTTTGGTGCCGCTGGCGGGAGGAGGACGGGGCGTTCGATTGCGATAGCGAGGTAGTCCGATGAGAGAGTTGCGGGCGGATTTGCGGGTTCGTTGGGGGGTTGTCGGTGTCGTTGTGGTAGTGCTCTTCTGGAGTGGGATCACGCGACACGGAGAAGCAGCAGCCCTGTTTGTTGTCATTCAGTGGTTAGTACAGTACATAAGAGCAGGCGGGGAGGATGTTGGAGTAATGTGAGATGCGATTACCATCTTGTAGAGGAGTCGACTCCATCAGCTGCGATCGCAAGGCATGGGATGGTGCGATAGTAGCAAGTAGGTAGGAAGGTAGAAGAGAGTGAATGCTGAGAGGATCAAGATATCAGGGACAGAAGCCCGAGACGGCGTTGACAGCAGAGAGCAAACTAATTATACTCGACCCAAAGTAAAGGTGAAAGAAAGTTCCGTGGTTCAGGCTGTCAGTCTCACCACCGGCTGCTTAAGAAGTTCACTGTCATGAATAATGCCATGCGGGGTTTTCCGCCGTTGATTTGATTTGCGCTCTTAATTTACTCAATTTAATCCTTAGTCTACTTAGTACTTTAGCTAGCTAGCTAGCGTAGCACAAGAAGTCAAGAATGCAACTGGCTGATCTGACGCCCGAGTGACAAATCTATACGCACGCTATTCCTCCTCGTCGTCTTCGTCATCGCTGCCGAATATGGCCTTGAAGACTGCCTCGCCTGGTCGCTCGCCTTCGAGCGCTTCGTTGCGGTCTGCTTCGACGATAGTATCAATGGGTTTTGGTGCTGCGCTCGTGCCTGGGCCTGAGGCCGCGTGCGCATGCGTCGCACTCGCACTACTCGCCGATGCAGTCGCAAACTGGGAGTCTCCACGCGACGGGGCTAAGGCTCCGCCCCCACCGGCCTCAAGCATAAGCTGATTCAAGACATCTTGCGACACCAGCTCGCGCGGGCGATTATCGGTTTGATAGCCCGCGGATTGAAAACGGTTTGTTGATGAAGCTGCAGAAGAAGAAGCACCTCCAGTACCTGGCTCGCCTGGGTCAACAGCTACATGGCTGGGCGGCTTGACGTTGAACCGCTTGCAGAGTAAACGGGTGGGGTAGAACGAGATAGTCGTGCGTGTCATCGGGCCGAACATGCCAATCTTTGCAGCTGCTATCGCTGGATCCTCGGGCTTCTCGCTGGGTTTACTGAGTAATGGTGTGTTTGGATCAGACTCGGCGGCTTCGTCTGAGGATCCCTTGGGGCCTGCAGAGGCGGAAGTAAACCGTGATGCCATAATACCTGATACGGGCTTGAAGACCTCTGCGGCTCGCGCAAACTCGTTAAGTTCATTGGTCCATTCGTCGGTGCTGGATCCTGGGACACGCTCAGGGAGGGTATCTCGTAAACCGGCGCGAATTTCAAGGAATGTTCGGTAGCGGGTTCGTTTTGCTTCGTCTTCTGAGTATGGCATCCATCCGCTCGCGGCGCGCGTCAGAGCTTGAACGGCCACTAGCTTGTCGAGTCTTGGTACGAGGTCCCATAGGTCTTTTCGTTTTTGGGACTCGGAGAGTTCGTAGCCCTGTGGAGCTTTTTCACCAAGTGCGGGGGGTAGGTTCGTTTTCCCGGTGAGCTTCGCAATCTTTTCGCGGCCTTCAGGCGTCATCCAGTCGAATATGGATTTGGCGGGCAGTTGGTCTTCTCCCAAAAGAGCTGCTCGTGATATCGGGTCAAGAGTCGATGCCTTGGCAGCATCTTTCGTGGAAACGTATTCTGAGGTATGCGTTGTATTTGAAGGTGTCTTTTTCAATTCCCAGTCTTTGGGAATCTCTGGAGGCGCATACTTTCTGTCTGAAGACAAGGTAAGGCTAGAGACGCCATCTGCAAGTAGGAACCCATCCAAAGGCAAACGGCCATCGTGACATTTTCTGAAACCCGCTGCACCTTTCGCAGCGATAGCCTTCTTGGGGATGAAGACTGGTTTGTCCCTTAAAAGAGGATTGGATGAACCCAAAACACTGTCCACAGCCTTCGTTTTGCTCTTTTTCTTCTTGTCGCCGCCTATTGTGCGGTTGTATGAGATTTTCGGGCCCATCGAGTATGGATCCTCATCATCAGACCCAGTATCATTGAGCACACCTACGCCGAAAGCTCCTCGTCGAGGTTTCTGCGGTTTCGATTGCTTCGGTTTGTCGGTAATGAGTCGCCTTCCAAAATACGGATCAGCATCATCATCAGAGCCGCCATTCTCGTCCTGGCGAGAGCCAAGACGCGCTTCGCCCTCGAATCCAAGTCCTTTGTGGTCGGTCTTTCGTACAAAAGCAACCATTGGCGGATTCTCCGGCGCAAACAAATATGTCTTGTCTGCATCATCACCTGCAGCCTTCCGTCTCACTTTCGGACCGATCCCCTGCCCTTCCCTCCACCCCATTTTCTTCAGCAACTTCACACCAATCGTTTCTCCCGACACCTTGAACACATCCATCAGCCCCCCAAGGCGGGTCGCATCCGTCGCCGTAGACCCGAACCCCGAAAAATCTTCATTCGTCTGTAAATTCCTCGCCTCCTCCGCTTCGCGTATATCCTCTTCATCCATAAAGTCCTCGGCGCGCTGCTTCCGCGCATCCTTGGCCCGGTTCTGCCGCGAGGACACAAATGTCGCGGGCGTCCATCCCTCTTTTGATCCGACGGTGTTGAAGTACCTGGGTGAAAAGGGACCATTTTAGTCTGCTGTCCAGGGAGGTCGATGCATCGTGGGCTCACCCGGCACTGAATCCACCGGTGAAGGCGCCGTGTAAGCGTTTCCTTCCCCGGTCATCGGTTACTTCCTGCTTCCATACTGGGACGTATGATCCATCGTCGCGGATACTTTCGTCGAGGGGTGGAAGAGGGGTCCCGAAGTATGCGTAGGGCGATTGCTGCGCCTGGAAATCGGCTTCGAAGGCCGCGCGGGTGCGTTTGCTTGCCATTGCGCTATCTTTATGAAAGTGAGTCTGGCATGTCGTACCTAAATCATAGTCAGGCATCTATACAGATTGTTTGGTAGTTTGAACGTAACGTACCGGTTGGTCAGCTTGAGTAGTTGCTACTTCAAAGCTGGTGGAAGGTTGAAAGTGAGAATAGAACCATCATGTGACGCTACAGCCAACCATGAACAGGGCAATTGGTTCCGCAGCTTGCACCGCCACGTGTGGCTCGTGGGCACATTGTACCTCAGCAACGTGCGCTTTTCGTTGCTCTACAGACTCCAGGGTAATACAACGGAGATGAGTTTTCTTTTCTTTTTCCTGGGCGCATAGTTTACTATTACCCCGAGCGTCGCACAGATAGGTACCATGTTTGTTTCAACGCTTGACAAATATGCACGTAGCAAGCCTGGTGGCAGGACCACCGAAGAAACTAACTAGTATAGCAAAGCTCAGATCCACCTGCAGCTCCCAGCCTCTTGATAATCTAGACTCTCTTTTGGCCATCGTGTCGAAATGAGATCGTGACGCTGGAACGTGCCCAAAGCACCAGGTCATTTCAACCACGACTGACTGGGTATCAGGCGAGGGTGGCTGGACTGCCTGATGGATGTCATCTGTTGACGGTGTGAGAATTATGAGAATCGCGACTGGTAGATTTGATTTTTGGCTGTGAGGAAGAAGTTTAATAAGAATAATGTCATAGATTAGCTTAGGCAAATAAGCTAGGCCAGAGAGGAGCGACTACAGGGAGACTAAGATAGACTTTGGGCGGAGGTCAGACAGTGACGGTGATGGTTGCGGCCCCTGGTTCAGTCTGGCTTTCTGGCTTTGTTGCCCTTCATGTGTTTCTCCGCAGCCGCATCCATCACCTTCCACAACCAACAACACTCTCCTGCTTCATCCCCCCCCCCCATCCCCTCCATCCCTATCCCTCCCTCGTTACCTTCAATCTTTCCTTCCTGGGCTCCCTCGTCACCATTGTCCCCCGCAGATGGAATCGCTGTGAACGGTTTGGCCCGCGACGATCACTTTGCTTGGGCTCTTGTCAGCAAGCAAGCGCACCTCTCTCCCCCACTCGCTCCCCCGACCGTCATCCGTCTCGACCTCGTCCGTCCCCATTAGGCTTCATCCCCAGACCTTGAAGTCATCGGCGAGGGCTTTCACTTGACCCGTGCGGCTCTGACTGTTTCGCTTCTCGCGTCCTTTTTCAATTAAATTAGCCCCGCCCTCGTGATGTCCACCGCTGCTTCCTCTGTCCATCGCAGCCACTCCACCTCTTCCCGGCCACCCTCCTATGGAGCTGCTTCATCCGACATCCCTCACCGGACTCGCAGCGTCGCTGTGAGACCCGCGACCGCGTCTCAACCTTCTCCAACTCATCAGAGCCATTCTCATCACCGTCACTCCTATTCAAAATCGCAGTCCTACGACCGCCGACCGCCCACTAATCACGCCGTGTTCGACAACATCGCCCGCCGGGACTTCGAGTCCTCTAGGGGAAGCCACCACTCTTCCCGTCGTGAAACCTCGAGAGATCGCTCTCAAGAGCGACCGTCTTCTACATACCGTACCGAACCGTCCTCAAATAAACCACACCGAAATCTCTCGGTTAGAAGCCACCAGCGCGACAGCATAGACATGGCTTCCGCGGGGCCAACAGCAGCCGATGGGGGTGCCGGCCACTCCCAATCCGCTTCCGGGCACCACGTACACCCCGCGAACCCCAATCAGTCAAAACGTCGTACAATGATCGCAACTCCGACAGGACAATGGTCGCTGGGTAAAACATTGGGAGCGGGTAGTATGGGCAAGGTCAAGGTTGGGAGACATCTGGAAACTGGGGAACAGGTGAGCTTTTACATAGTGAAGCATGCCATACAGAGAGCATCATACTAACAATCGTCTAAATATAGGTCGCTATCAAAATTGTGCCTAGGCAGTCAACAGAGGAGCACCGCAGTGCACGCGAGGCCGAAAGGGCGGACCGTTCAAAGGAGATTCGAACTGCTCGTGAGGCTGCCATTGTCAGTCTAGTGAACCACCCTTATATTTGCGGTATGCGAGACGTGGTGCGGACCAATTATCATTGGTATATGCTGTTCGAGCTTGTTAATGGTGGTCAAATGTTGGACTACATCATTTCCCACGGCAAGCTAAAAGAGAAGCAAGCCAGGAAATTTGCACGGCAAATTGCCAGCGCTCTGGACTACTGTCACCGCAACAGCATTGTCCATCGTGATCTCAAGATTGAGAATATCCTCATCAGCAAAACCGGAGATATCAAGATCATTGATTTTGGTCTCAGCAACCTTTTCTCTCCGAGAAACCTTTTGAAAACGTTCTGCGGCAGTCTATACTTTGCAGCGCCGGAGCTTCTTCAAGCAAGGCAGTATACTGGCCCAGAAGTGGACGTCTGGAGTTTTGGTATCGTGCTCTATGTTTTGGTGTGCGGGAAAGTACCATTTGATGACCAGAGCATGCCAAAACTCCACGCGAAGATCAAGCAGGGAGTGTTCGAGTACCCTCCGGGACTCACTTCTGGTAGGTTTCTCCCGATCAACCCGTCGCACGATAACAGTACTAACAGTTGTCTTCTAGAATGCCGCCATATCATCTCCCGCATGCTGGTAACGGATCCCAAGCAACGCGCAAGCCTCGCCGAGATTATGAGCCACTCATGGATGAACAAAGGGTTCAGCACTGTCCCCGACAACCATCTCCCCACCCGTGAACCCCTCCAGCTCCCTCTGGATCCGGCAGTGATTGACAAGATGACTGGATTCGACTTTGGTCCGCCAGACTACATCGCCTCACAGCTAACCAAGATCATAGAGTCTGAGGACTATCAGCATGCCATCGCACTCAACCGTGAACAGCCTCCCCCAGCCTACTCCGAGAAGAAGCGCGGCGTCTTCGACTTTTACAAGCGGCGAAATTCGGCGAGCAAAGATAATCTTTCCGCCCCATCTGCAGAAGCAATCCAGCTTGGAAATGACCCTCTGAACGCCTATAGTCCCTTGCTGTCTGTTTATTACCTTGTCAAGGAGAAATTGGACAGAGAAAGAACCGAGGCCAACCCAGGAGCGCTTGGCTTCCAAGCAGTGTCCGGCGAAGCCTTACTTCAAGTACCGGATCTTCCAGCTCCAGAAGCCGCTCACACAAACCAATATCACGTGCCCGGAGAGAAGGATACTGGAAGGCGATCACGTCCACGCGCACGAACTCACGGTGATGATGAGATCACAGAGAGTATGAAGAACACCCATCTCTCTGCGCAACAGTCTTCTCACAGCCCTGCCGCATCCCAGCCTGAAACCCCTGCTAAGAAAGAAAGCACCGCAGCGGGTCTTTTGAGACGTTTCAGCACTCGGAGAACAAAGGATCGCAGCCATGAGCGCGAGCGGTCAAGGCTGGCAAGCCCTCACGGGCCATCCCTCAATGTGCAGCCACCGGCTGACTCTGCTACTCCTCTTTCAAGAGGTTTCAGCATGCGGAAGAACCGCCGCGCAGAACCTTCGCCAACAATTCCATCGACGGGCAGTCAGCCCCAGCATCAAGATCTCCTCAAGACCCCTGGATCAGCAGAGCCGGCCTCACGATCCAACAAGTTCTTGGAGAGATCAACGAGCGTCAACTCAGCCGAGCCCCGTCACAGACGGACTCGTCGATCTGACGCCGACGCGGGCAACCAGACTGCTGCTAACAGTGGCTCAGAAGCGACAACGTCTAAGGATGCGACTCAGAAATCGGCGACGCGTACACATGCTAGTCGGACAATGTCCCTTGGTCATGCTCGTCGTGAAAGTATACAGGCACGCAGGGCTCGAAGGGAGGCCACGAGAGAGGCCAACGTCCCTGAGGAGACTGACGAAGAAGTCACCGGACCCGGCGCTGCTCTGGAAGGTGCAAATGACGAGGACCTGTCTAAGCCAGTTTATCTCAAGGGACTATTCAGTGTCTCCACTACCAGCAGCAAGCCGCTTGCGTTTATAAGGGCAGATATCATCCGAGTTTTGAAACAGCTGGCTGTTGAGCATGTGGAAATCAAAGGCGGCTTTAGCTGTCGCCATGCACCAAGCATCGACCTAAACAAGGTAGTCGATAACGAACCTCCAAGCCCTGAGCGGCAAGGCCAATCCAGCCACCGCCGCCGTATCAGTTTCGGCGGTCTACTCAACCATGACGATGGCCGTGAAGAGGTCCAAACTTTAACTCGACGTCGTCACCGTGCGCCGGATCGCAGCTTTGTCTCCAACTCGGAAGCGTCCGACGAATATCTTGAAGACCGCGACACTAACGTGACGAGCGGGGAGCGCGTCGTCGGAGAGACAACCACCCGAGTGCAGAGCGACACAGGCGGAAATCTCGTCCTCCGCTTCGAGATCCTCATCGTCAAGGTACCCCTGTTTTCTCTTCACGGTATCCAGTTCAAGAAGGTATCTGGAGGCATGTGGCAATACCGCGAGATGGCGAAAAAGATTCTGGACGCTCTGCGCCTCTAATGTGCATCGGTGACATGGCGTTTCCGTTTTCCTTACTCAGTTTCATCTACCATGCGAGCCAGTTGTCATGACGATTATTATACATGAGCATGATATTTACTTTTCTCCTCGACTTCCCCGGCTTTACCTCCATACGTTGTAGTCCAGCGTCAGCCTACATGCGCGTTTCTTTTCCGGGCTGGCTTATTGCACCTTGCAAGTACAAACCTACTTACCTTTCACATTGATCTTGGCCCTCTACTAGCAAACACCTCATGTGACCGTGGACCCTCGCTGTACGATTTACTATCCCATGATTATTTTGGCTCTAGCTGGCTTGCATGTCATAGTTTGTAGCTTATAGAACGTTCTGATTGACTTTTTCTACTTGTGGTTTCTGTCCGATAGTAGACAGCAGGGGATGAGAACAGCTGCGGGGTGAGAGATTGCATAGTCATAGCTACTGGAACACTCCTCGGCATGCTGTATCCTAGCTAGATGCCTAGATGTCCAAATCACGAGAAGCAATGCCGCAAACCAGGCCCTGCGCTCCTCCTCATTCCTCAATTCCACGACCCATGAACCTCTCCACCCCTCATCTACCGAGCAGTCTCTTGGATCCTTCGTAGTCCACGTTTGACCCTGTCGTCTCAGTGCTTGAAACATCCAGTATCATTAACAAACGCATTGATAAGCTCCACGATCTGGCGAAATAGGTATCTGCTGCCAAAGAAGGCGCGGTGCGGGTCTCCTCAAGACACCTTTGGACCAGCAGTCTGCTACCCCCGTGTGACGAGTGGCAGGCTCATGTGTAGCGATGGTCTTTGCCCCGCTTACACCAGCGTCGCGGGAGCCATAGCCACTCTTTCGTCATAAATATAGCCATCCAGAATATCAACAAGTGTATTCAGCTTCTTGATGCGCTTTGCATTCTCTGACCCTCTTGTAGTTAGCCATTTTGCAAATTCTCTGCCGCCCTTGTGGGATTCACTTATTCGAATAGCCAGTCGAGAGACGGGTTCTTCAGCACGTGAGAATAAAGTGTGCTTGTTTTCATGTTCCTTAGTATCAGTAAGACGAGAATATACCATTATTGTGTCTCCATCTTTCAATTCCAGATTGAGAATTTTAGGAACGGTAAAGATAAACCCGCTACATTTGAAACTAGTGGTTACGGCGCGTTTGTAGCGCTTATCACGATGAGTAAATACATAGCACTTATGTCCTTCGAGAAGTAATCTCATTCTGCTCACGCTTGCTCGCAGGTGAGCTTTGAGAGCCTTTGAGAGAGAGAGAGTTATTTATCGATAGTAGTATCCACGGAGTCCAGAGTCGGGCGAGTTTTTGAGGCTGTTGAAAGCATCGCGTGTATTTTTTGTCCATTATCTAATCTGCGGGTTTGGCGAATGAAGGTACTGTTCGAAGGCTTCTTGGCCTCCTAGGATGCCGGCGTCGCCAACCGCCGAGAACGATTGGTAGAGCGGAGAGGCAACATTCAAATGCTGGCCTGCCCAAAGCGCTTTGACGGTTGACGGCAGGGATTTGTTCAAGCGGACTACCGTTAAAGTTTGAAACATGCAGCAAAGCCACATCTCTGCCAAGTTGAGGATTAGCTGCTGGTGATCCGAACTCAGACTTTTTCTCCGGTCATCATTCAAGAGAAAACCTGTCATGAAGGTTGAATTCACTGCCTCGGGTTGTTCTATTGCATCCCAAATAAAGTAATGCAAGCAGAAATGGCGCGTTTGATGTCTTCGAGCTTTGTGATGCCGGATACGATCTCTGAGGCAGATGCTTTGTCCTACATAGAGCCAAAACACATCAGGAATGGAGGCAGGCGAAATAGCATGTAGGTATACCCCAGCTTTCCCTTATTTTGCCGGGTCTTTGCCGCTCTCGTAGATTTTCATGATACTAAAGAGTTGTTATCATACCACTATTGGTGAAACCAGTGTCGAATAGGCTAAGTGTTATAAAGGGACTCACTTTTGATAATCAAAAAGACCATCTTTACATACTCGTTTGACCTCTTTGCTTAATCCATCATCTAGTAGTTCCTTGAACGACTGGATTTCCTGGGCTTTTGTGTTGACATGCTTGAGAATTAGCTTGTAATCGACAACCCCGAGATTAGGCAGTCCGGTCTTCCGAACTTGCAGCTCTTCCGCCTTCTCAATCTGCTTTTTCACGCGATCTCTCAGTTTCTATCGAATTTTGCCACTGGTCCAAAAAGGGTCAACCCTTATTAGTAAGGGCTTCTATTCTGGTTGTCAGTTTCTTTGCTTCCTCTGTGAGGGGAGCTGTAAGGGGAGGTTCAAGGTCCATATCATCCTCCATTTCGTCATCAATTTCATCGCCAAAGTCATCAGAAACACCATCGTCCTCATTCGTCTCATAGGATGTCCCTCTTTCGGCGCTCTCGATGAGTTGTTGTTGCGCCGGTCGTTTAAGTAGAGTGTTTACATCTTCCGGGAGTTTCTCCAGTGAGAAGATGGCCCGCAGCCGCTTCCATAGATGCTGTTCCCCCTGCTCCCGAAGCTCGTGACTCCGATAGTGTTCCGAGCACCAGACCACTATACCTTCGATGTATAGATCTTGGTTCTCGTGTGCACGTGGTGTAGCCGCTGAATTGGGAATAGGCCTCGAATATGTTGTCTACTATCTTGCGTCGCGTGGCCTGTATGGTAGCATTGTCGAGGCGGCCGGTGATCAGATCGCGGTACCTCAGGATGTAGGGCCTTGAGGCAAAATGCGCGATGGCCCACTGAGATAGGGTTGTTGATATGTCTTTGGGTGTCCCGTTGCTGGGTGTTTTCAAGCCGAGCGCTTTGTGGAAGCTCTGAAGGGTCGGTGCTACCTTATCACTGCTGCTCATGCCGAACCAGTCCAGGACTGAACTGTCTATTTCAGGTGTCGGGTTGGGCGAAACGACATGATTGTCGGTTCCAGACATTGGGACGGCGAACATTACCCTGTGTGGAATGAGACTGAAATGAGAGCACAGGAGCTACATCCCGGAGTTAGCGTTTCTTAGGATCGAGCGCTAATAACACCCATCTCAGAGGTCAAGGATTGAGACAAAGGGAGAGAGAATCTTCTTTGCTTGCCTTTATTGTTTGTGTCTTGTTCGTCTAGGAAGTGAGTAATATCTGGCCGAGGCGGTTTTTCATTGTGTGAAGCAAGTAGTTGAGGGTAAGGTAATTGAGGTGGAGTGGGAAGGAACTGGAAGGAGGAGGAGAGCATGATATAAAGAAGAAGATGGAAGAGAAGGGGAGATGAGCCCACAGCACTAAGCCCGTAACACAACTATTCACAACAATCATTCACAACCATTGAGTTATTCATGCCCCATTCTGGTCTCCATGCAAATTTCCTTCATAGGGCTCCCTTTGCATGTCCGACAAGTGGTATTCAATATTGGAGATTTCATAAAAAGAGTGCACCTTTCCGGGTCTTGTAAACATGTTCAATGAAGCTCTACATGGGCTTCAATAAATTCCTGGTGAAATCATACCCGTGGTGAAAGCTTACTGCCTAGGTAGGTGTCTATGCTACCTTGCAGATAAGAAACGTTTCTGAGCCTGACCACGACAATGTTGTGTAACACTCTGTGCTTTGACATTGCAGCTATTGATCTTTATTGTATGGTATCTATAATATCGCTAACGATTTACACTTGCGAAGTCTCCACAGCAAAGTAGCATGCAATGGACTTGTATTTGTAAGTATGTGACCTCAGCCATCTGTGTTAATCTCTTAATAGAGCTCTCTATATAGTCATAGTAACAAAAGCTGTCCGCATACAAGATACCATGAGACAATCTAGTGAGAGGTTGGTGGCGAATGGGACCTCCAAGAAAATTTATATTCACTACATCTGGCCGGGTGGCCTAATGGTAAGGCGTGAGATTTCGGCTGTTTCTTTCTTCCAAAGGATGAAGATCAACCTTCTCAAAATTGCGGGTTCGAGTCCCGTCTCGGTCGATTTTTTTGCCCTTTATTGCCAGTTCTTTTCTTTAAAACTAAGGGCCATCCAGATAGCATGTTCTAAGTATAAATCCCGGTCCTTGACACTAAGTCTTAGGTTTGTCGTTCATTGTTGTGGCTTTCAGAGAGAACTGCAGGCCAATTCAAAGGACCAGTCAGGGTTTTTCAACCAGTTAGAGAGAAAAATTTCTTCCTGACCCATGTTTCACTTTCATGGCTATGGATCTGTTATGGGCCCCTCGTACGAGGTGCCCTAAGAGACAGAACTCGGTCGCTACGCGACCTCGTACGATGACCCACCCTCGCTTACTGCCCTCCATTTCTTATTCCGCACACAGCGCCTGTACCTCTTCTTCTTCAACAGACCCTTCGTGTATATAGGCATGGTATAGTTTAG